>NW_027614532.1:0-25392 GCF_965212315.1 Lampetra planeri | reverse complement strand
GTTGTTGTCGGCCCGGGTGGGTTGTTGTCGGCCCGGGTGGGTTGTTGTCGGCCCGGGTGGGTTGTTGTCGGCCCGGGTGGGTTGTTGTCGGCCCGGGTGGGTTGTTGTCGGCCCGGGGTGGGTTGTTGTCGGCCCGGGTGGGTTGTTGTCGGCCCGGGTGGGTTGTTGTCGGCCCGGGTGGGTTGTTGTCGGCCCGGGTGGGTTGTTGTCGGCCCGGGTGGGTTGTTGTCGGCCCGGGTGGGTTGTTGTCGGCCCGGGTGGGTTGTTGTCGGCCCGGGTGGGTTGTTGTCGGCCCGGGTGGGTTGTTGTCGGCCCGGGTGGGTTGTTGTCGGCCCGGGTGGGTTGTTGTCGGCCCGGGTGGGTTGTTGTCGGCCCGGGTGGGTTGTTGTCGGCCCGGGTGGGTTGTTGTCGGCCCGGGTGGGTTGTTGTCGGCCCGGGTGGGTTGTTGTCGGCCCGGGTGGGTTGTTGTCGGCCCGGGTGGGTTGTTGTCGGCCCGGGTGGGTTGTTGTCGGCCCGGGTGGGTTGTTGTCGGCCCGGGTGGGTTGTTGTCGGCCCGGGTGGGTTGTTGTCGGCCCGGGTGGGTTGTTGTCGGCCCGGGTGGGTTGTTGTCGGCCCGGGTGGGTTGTTGTCGGCCCGGGTGGGTTGTTGTCGGCCCGGGTGGGTTGTTGTCGGCCCGGGTGGGTTGTTGTCGGCCCGGGTGGGTTGTTGTCGGCCCGGGTGGGTTGTTGTCGGCCCGGGTGGGTTGTTGTCGGCCCGGGTGGGTTGTTGTCGGCCCGGGTGGGTTGTTGTCGGCCCGGGTGGGTTGTTGTCGGCCCGGGTGGGTTGTTGTCGGCCCGGGTGGGTTGTTGTCGGCCCGGGTGGGTTGTTGTCGGCCCGGGTGGGTTGTTGTCGGCCCGGGTGGGTTGTTGTCGGCCCGGGTGGGTTGTTGTCGGCCCGGGTGGGTTGTTGTCGGCCCGGGTGGGTTGTTGTCGGCCCGGGTGGGTTGTTGTCGGCCCGGGTGGGTTGTTGTCGGCCCGGGTGGGTTGTTGTCGGCCCGGGTGGGTTGTTGTCGGCCCGGGTGGGTTGTTGTCGGCCCGGGTGGGTTGTTGTCGGCCCGGGTGGGTTGTTGTCGGCCCGGGTGGGTTGTTGTCGGCCCGGGTGGGTTGTTGTCGGCCCGGGTGGGTTGTTGTCGGCCCGGGTGGGTTGTTGTCGGCCCGGGTGGGTTGTTGTCGGCCCGGGTGGGTTGTTGTCGGCCCGGGTGGGTTGTTGTCGGCCCGGGTGGGTTGTTGTCGGCCCGGGTGGGTTGTTGTCGGCCCGGGTGGGTTGTTGTCGGCCCGGGTGGGTTGTTGTCGGCCCGGGTGGGTTGTTGTCGGCCCGGGTGGGTTGTTGTCGGCCCGGGTGGGTTGTTGTCGGCCCGGGTGGGTTGTTGTCGGCCCGGGTGGGTTGTTGTCGGCCCGGGTGGGTTGTTGTCGGCCCGGGTGGGTTGTTGTCGGCCCGGGTGGGTTGTTGTCGGCCCGGGTGGGTTGTTGTCGGCCCGGGTGGGTTGTTGTCGGCCCGGGTGGGTTGTTGTCGGCCCGGGTGGGTTGTTGTCGGCCCGGGTGGGTTGTTGTCGGCCCGGGTGGGTTGTTGTCGGCCCGGGTGGGTTGTTGTCGGCCCGGGTGGGTTGTTGTCGGCCCGGGTGGGTTGTTGTCGGCCCGGGTGGGTTGTTGTCGGCCCGGGTGGGTTGTTGTCGGCCCGGGTGGGTTGTTGTCGGCCCGGGTGGGTTGTTGTCGGCCCGGGTGGGTTGTTGTCGGCCCGGGTGGGTTGTTGTCGGCCCGGGTGGGTTGTTGTCGGCCCGGGTGGGTTGTTGTCGGCCCGGGTGGGTTGTTGTCGGCCCGGGTGGGTTGTTGTCGGCCCGGGTGGGTTGTTGTCGGCCCGGGTGGGTTGTTGTCGGCCCGGGTGGGTTGTTGTCGGCCCGGGTGGGTTGTTGTCGGCCCGGGTGGGTTGTTGTCGGCCCGGGTGGGTTGTTGTCGGCCCGGGTGGGTTGTTGTCGGCCCGGGTGGGTTGTTGTCGGCCCGGGTGGGTTGTTGTCGGCCCGGGTGGGTTGTTGTCGGCCCGGGTGGGTTGTTGTCGGCCCGGGTGGGTTGTTGTCGGCCCGGGTGGGTTGTTGTCGGCCCGGGTGGGTTGTTGTCGGCCCGGGTGGGTTGTTGTCGGCCCGGGTGGGTTGTTGTCGGCCCGGGTGGGTTGTTGTCGGCCCGGGTGGGTTGTTGTCGGCCCGGGTGGGTTGTTGTCGGCCCGGGTGGGTTGTTGTCGGCCCGGGTGGGTTGTTGTCGGCCCGGGTGGGTTGTTGTCGGCCCGGGTGGGTTGTTGTCGGCCCGGGTGGGTTGTTGTCGGCCCGGGTGGGTTGTTGTCGGCCCGGGTGGGTTGTTGTCGGCCCGGGTGGGTTGTTGTCGGCCCGGGTGGGTTGTTGTCGGCCCGGGTGGGTTGTTGTCGGCCCGGGTGGGTTGTTGTCGGCCCGGGTGGGTTGTTGTCGGCCCGGGTGGGTTGTTGTCGGCCCGGGTGGGTTGTTGTCGGCCCGGGTGGGTTGTTGTCGGCCCGGGTGGGTTGTTGTCGGCCCGGGTGGGTTGTTGTCGGCCCGGGTGGGTTGTTGTCGGCCCGGGTGGGTTGTTGTCGGCCCGGGTGGGTTGTTGTCGGCCCGGGTGGGTTGTTGTCGGCCCGGGTGGGTTGTTGTCGGCCCGGGTGGGTTGTTGTCGGCCCGGGTGGGTTGTTGTCGGCCCGGGTGGGTTGTTGTCGGCCCGGGTGGGTTGTTGTCGGCCCGGGTGGGTTGTTGTCGGCCCGGGTGGGTTGTTGTCGGCCCGGGTGGGTTGTTGTCGGCCCGGGTGGGTTGTTGTCGGCCCGGGTGGGTTGTTGTCGGCCCGGGTGGGTTGTTGTCGGCCCGGGTGGGTTGTTGTCGGCCCGGGTGGGTTGTTGTCGGCCCGGGTGGGTTGTTGTCGGCCCGGGTGGGTTGTTGTCGGCCCGGGTGGGTTGTTGTCGGCCCGGGTGGGTTGTTGTCGGCCCGGGTGGGTTGTTGTCGGCCCGGGTGGGTTGTTGTCGGCCCGGGTGGGTTGTTGTCGGCCCGGGTGGGTTGTTGTCGGCCCGGGTGGGTTGTTGTCGGCCCGGGTGGGTTGTTGTCGGCCCGGGTGGGTTGTTGTCGGCCCGGGTGGGTTGTTGTCGGCCCGGGTGGGTTGTTGTCGGCCCGGGTGGGTTGTTGTCGGCCCGGGTGGGTTGTTGTCGGCCCGGGTGGGTTGTTGTCGGCCCGGGTGGGTTGTTGTCGGCCCGGGTGGGTTGTTGTCGGCCCGGGTGGGTTGTTGTCGGCCCGGGTGGGTTGTTGTCGGCCCGGGTGGGTTGTTGTCGGCCCGGGTGGGTTGTTGTCGGCCCGGGTGGGTTGTTGTCGGCCCGGGTGGGTTGTTGTCGGCCCGGGTGGGTTGTTGTCGGCCCGGGTGGGTTGTTGTCGGCCCGGGTGGGTTGTTGTCGGCCCGGGTGGGTTGTTGTCGGCCCGGGTGGGTTGTTGTCGGCCCGGGTGGGTTGTTGTCGGCCCGGGTGGGTTGTTGTCGGCCCGGGTGGGTTGTTGTCGGCCCGGGTGGGTTGTTGTCGGCCCGGGTGGGTTGTTGTCGGCCCGGGTGGGTTGTTGTCGGCCCGGGTGGGTTGTTGTCGGCCCGGGTGGGTTGTTGTCGGCCCGGGTGGGTTGTTGTCGGCCCGGGTGGGTTGTTGTCGGCCCGGGTGGGTTGTTGTCGGCCCGGGTGGGTTGTTGTCGGCCCGGGTGGGTTGTTGTCGGCCCGGGTGGGTTGTTGTCGGCCCGGGTGGGTTGTTGTCGGCCCGGGTGGGTTGTTGTCGGCCCGGGTGGGTTGTTGTCGGCCCGGGTGGGTTGTTGTCGGCCCGGGTGGGTTGTTGTCGGCCCGGGTGGGTTGTTGTCGGCCCGGGTGGGTTGTTGTCGGCCCGGGTGGGTTGTTGTCGGCCCGGGTGGGTTGTTGTCGGCCCGGGTGGGTTGTTGTCGGCCCGGGTGGGTTGTTGTCGGCCCGGGTGGGTTGTTGTCGGCCCGGGTGGGTTGTTGTCGGCCCGGGTGGGTTGTTGTCGGCCCGGGTGGGTTGTTGTCGGCCCGGGTGGGTTGTTGTCGGCCCGGGTGGGTTGTTGTCGGCCCGGGTGGGTTGTTGTCGGCCCGGGTGGGTTGTTGTCGGCCCGGGTGGGTTGTTGTCGGCCCGGGTGGGTTGTTGTCGGCCCGGGTGGGTTGTTGTCGGCCCGGGTGGGTTGTTGTCGGCCCGGGTGGGTTGTTGTCGGCCCGGGTGGGTTGTTGTCGGCCCGGGTGGGTTGTTGTCGGCCCGGGTGGGTTGTTGTCGGCCCGGGTGGGTTGTTGTCGGCCCGGGTGGGTTGTTGTCGGCCCGGGTGGGTTGTTGTCGGCCCGGGTGGGTTGTTGTCGGCCCGGGTGGGTTGTTGTCGGCCCGGGTGGGTTGTTGTCGGCCCGGGTGGGTTGTTGTCGGCCCGGGTGGGTTGTTGTCGGCCCGGGTGGGTTGTTGTCGGCCCGGGTGGGTTGTTGTCGGCCCGGGTGGGTTGTTGTCGGCCCGGGTGGGTTGTTGTCGGCCCGGGTGGGTTGTTGTCGGCCCGGGTGGGTTGTTGTCGGCCCGGGTGGGTTGTTGTCGGCCCGGGTGGGTTGTTGTCGGCCCGGGTGGGTTGTTGTCGGCCCGGGTGGGTTGTTGTCGGCCCGGGTGGGTTGTTGTCGGCCCGGGTGGGTTGTTGTCGGCCCGGGTGGGTTGTTGTCGGCCCGGGTGGGTTGTTGTCGGCCCGGGTGGGTTGTTGTCGGCCCGGGTGGGTTGTTGTCGGCCCGGGTGGGTTGTTGTCGGCCCGGGTGGGTTGTTGTCGGCCCGGGTGGGTTGTTGTCGGCCCGGGTGGGTTGTTGTCGGCCCGGGTGGGTTGTTGTCGGCCCGGGTGGGTTGTTGTCGGCCCGGGTGGGTTGTTGTCGGCCCGGGTGGGTTGTTGTCGGCCCGGGTGGGTTGTTGTCGGCCCGGGTGGGTTGTTGTCGGCCCGGGTGGGTTGTTGTCGGCCCGGGTGGGTTGTTGTCGGCCCGGGTGGGTTGTTGTCGGCCCGGGTGGGTTGTTGTCGGCCCGGGTGGGTTGTTGTCGGCCCGGGTGGGTTGTTGTCGGCCCGGGTGGGTTGTTGTCGGCCCGGGTGGGTTGTTGTCGGCCCGGGTGGGTTGTTGTCGGCCCGGGTGGGTTGTTGTCGGCCCGGGTGGGTTGTTGTCGGCCCGGGTGGGTTGTTGTCGGCCCGGGTGGGTTGTTGTCGGCCCGGGTGGGTTGTTGTCGGCCCGGGTGGGTTGTTGTCGGCCCGGGTGGGTTGTTGTCGGCCCGGGTGGGTTGTTGTCGGCCCGGGTGGGTTGTTGTCGGCCCGGGTGGGTTGTTGTCGGCCCGGGTGGGTTGTTGTCGGCCCGGGTGGGTTGTTGTCGGCCCGGGTGGGTTGTTGTCGGCCCGGGTGGGTTGTTGTCGGCCCGGGTGGGTTGTTGTCGGCCCGGGTGGGTTGTTGTCGGCCCGGGTGGGTTGTTGTCGGCCCGGGTGGGTTGTTGTCGGCCCGGGTGGGTTGTTGTCGGCCCGGGTGGGTTGTTGTCGGCCCGGGTGGGTTGTTGTCGGCCCGGGTGGGTTGTTGTCGGCCCGGGTGGGTTGTTGTCGGCCCGGGTGGGTTGTTGTCGGCCCGGGTGGGTTGTTGTCGGCCCGGGTGGGTTGTTGTCGGCCCGGGTGGGTTGTTGTCGGCCCGGGTGGGTTGTTGTCGGCCCGGGTGGGTTGTTGTCGGCCCGGGTGGGTTGTTGTCGGCCCGGGTGGGTTGTTGTCGGCCCGGGTGGGTTGTTGTCGGCCCGGGTGGGTTGTTGTCGGCCCGGGTGGGTTGTTGTCGGCCCGGGTGGGTTGTTGTCGGCCCGGGTGGGTTGTTGTCGGCCCGGGTGGGTTGTTGTCGGCCCGGGTGGGTTGTTGTCGGCCCGGGTGGGTTGTTGTCGGCCCGGGTGGGTTGTTGTCGGCCCGGGTGGGTTGTTGTCGGCCCGGGTGGGTTGTTGTCGGCCCGGGTGGGTTGTTGTCGGCCCGGGTGGGTTGTTGTCGGCCCGGGTGGGTTGTTGTCGGCCCGGGTGGGTTGTTGTCGGCCCGGGTGGGTTGTTGTCGGCCCGGGTGGGTTGTTGTCGGCCCGGGTGGGTTGTTGTCGGCCCGGGTGGGTTGTTGTCGGCCCGGGTGGGTTGTTGTCGGCCCGGGTGGGTTGTTGTCGGCCCGGGTGGGTTGTTGTCGGCCCGGGTGGGTTGTTGTCGGCCCGGGTGGGTTGTTGTCGGCCCGGGTGGGTTGTTGTCGGCCCGGGTGGGTTGTTGTCGGCCCGGGTGGGTTGTTGTCGGCCCGGGTGGGTTGTTGTCGGCCCGGGTGGGTTGTTGTCGGCCCGGGTGGGTTGTTGTCGGCCCGGGTGGGTTGTTGTCGGCCCGGGTGGGTTGTTGTCGGCCCGGGTGGGTTGTTGTCGGCCCGGGTGGGTTGTTGTCGGCCCGGGTGGGTTGTTGTCGGCCCGGGTGGGTTGTTGTCGGCCCGGGTGGGTTGTTGTCGGCCCGGGTGGGTTGTTGTCGGCCCGGGTGGGTTGTTGTCGGCCCGGGTGGGTTGTTGTCGGCCCGGGTGGGTTGTTGTCGGCCCGGGTGGGTTGTTGTCGGCCCGGGTGGGTTGTTGTCGGCCCGGGTGGGTTGTTGTCGGCCCGGGTGGGTTGTTGTCGGCCCGGGTGGGTTGTTGTCGGCCCGGGTGGGTTGTTGTCGGCCCGGGTGGGTTGTTGTCGGCCCGGGTGGGTTGTTGTCGGCCCGGGTGGGTTGTTGTCGGCCCGGGTGGGTTGTTGTCGGCCCGGGTGGGTTGTTGTCGGCCCGGGTGGGTTGTTGTCGGCCCGGGTGGGTTGTTGTCGGCCCGGGTGGGTTGTTGTCGGCCCGGGTGGGTTGTTGTCGGCCCGGGTGGGTTGTTGTCGGCCCGGGTGGGTTGTTGTCGGCCCGGGTGGGTTGTTGTCGGCCCGGGTGGGTTGTTGTCGGCCCGGGTGGGTTGTTGTCGGCCCGGGTGGGTTGTTGTCGGCCCGGGTGGGTTGTTGTCGGCCCGGGTGGGTTGTTGTCGGCCCGGGTGGGTTGTTGTCGGCCCGGGTGGGTTGTTGTCGGCCCGGGTGGGTTGTTGTCGGCCCGGGTGGGTTGTTGTCGGCCCGGGTGGGTTGTTGTCGGCCCGGGTGGGTTGTTGTCGGCCCGGGTGGGTTGTTGTCGGCCCGGGTGGGTTGTTGTCGGCCCGGGTGGGTTGTTGTCGGCCCGGGTGGGTTGTTGTCGGCCCGGGTGGGTTGTTGTCGGCCCGGGTGGGTTGTTGTCGGCCCGGGTGGGTTGTTGTCGGCCCGGGTGGGTTGTTGTCGGCCCGGGTGGGTTGTTGTCGGCCCGGGTGGGTTGTTGTCGGCCCGGGTGGGTTGTTGTCGGCCCGGGTGGGTTGTTGTCGGCCCGGGTGGGTTGTTGTCGGCCCGGGTGGGTTGTTGTCGGCCCGGGTGGGTTGTTGTCGGCCCGGGTGGGTTGTTGTCGGCCCGGGTGGGTTGTTGTCGGCCCGGGTGGGTTGTTGTCGGCCCGGGTGGGTTGTTGTCGGCCCGGGTGGGTTGTTGTCGGCCCGGGTGGGTTGTTGTCGGCCCGGGTGGGTTGTTGTCGGCCCGGGTGGGTTGTTGTCGGCCCGGGTGGGTTGTTGTCGGCCCGGGTGGGTTGTTGTCGGCCCGGGTGGGTTGTTGTCGGCCCGGGTGGGTTGTTGTCGGCCCGGGTGGGTTGTTGTCGGCCCGGGTGGGTTGTTGTCGGCCCGGGTGGGTTGTTGTCGGCCCGGGTGGGTTGTTGTCGGCCCGGGTGGGTTGTTGTCGGCCCGGGTGGGTTGTTGTCGGCCCGGGTGGGTTGTTGTCGGCCCGGGTGGGTTGTTGTCGGCCCGGGTGGGTTGTTGTCGGCCCGGGTGGGTTGTTGTCGGCCCGGGTGGGTTGTTGTCGGCCCGGGTGGGTTGTTGTCGGCCCGGGTGGGTTGTTGTCGGCCCGGGTGGGTTGTTGTCGGCCCGGGTGGGTTGTTGTCGGCCCGGGTGGGTTGTTGTCGGCCCGGGTGGGTTGTTGTCGGCCCGGGTGGGTTGTTGTCGGCCCGGGTGGGTTGTTGTCGGCCCGGGTGGGTTGTTGTCGGCCCGGGTGGGTTGTTGTCGGCCCGGGTGGGTTGTTGTCGGCCCGGGTGGGTTGTTGTCGGCCCGGGTGGGTTGTTGTCGGCCCGGGTGGGTTGTTGTCGGCCCGGGTGGGTTGTTGTCGGCCCGGGTGGGTTGTTGTCGGCCCGGGTGGGTTGTTGTCGGCCCGGGTGGGTTGTTGTCGGCCCGGGTGGGTTGTTGTCGGCCCGGGTGGGTTGTTGTCGGCCCGGGTGGGTTGTTGTCGGCCCGGGTGGGTTGTTGTCGGCCCGGGTGGGTTGTTGTCGGCCCGGGTGGGTTGTTGTCGGCCCGGGTGGGTTGTTGTCGGCCCGGGTGGGTTGTTGTCGGCCCGGGTGGGTTGTTGTCGGCCCGGGTGGGTTGTTGTCGGCCCGGGTGGGTTGTTGTCGGCCCGGGTGGGTTGTTGTCGGCCCGGGTGGGTTGTTGTCGGCCCGGGTGGGTTGTTGTCGGCCCGGGTGGGTTGTTGTCGGCCCGGGTGGGTTGTTGTCGGCCCGGGTGGGTTGTTGTCGGCCCGGGTGGGTTGTTGTCGGCCCGGGTGGGTTGTTGTCGGCCCGGGTGGGTTGTTGTCGGCCCGGGTGGGTTGTTGTCGGCCCGGGTGGGTTGTTGTCGGCCCGGGTGGGTTGTTGTCGGCCCGGGTGGGTTGTTGTCGGCCCGGGTGGGTTGTTGTCGGCCCGGGTGGGTTGTTGTCGGCCCGGGTGGGTTGTTGTCGGCCCGGGTGGGTTGTTGTCGGCCCGGGTGGGTTGTTGTCGGCCCGGGTGGGTTGTTGTCGGCCCGGGTGGGTTGTTGTCGGCCCGGGTGGGTTGTTGTCGGCCCGGGTGGGTTGTTGTCGGCCCGGGTGGGTTGTTGTCGGCCCGGGTGGGTTGTTGTCGGCCCGGGTGGGTTGTTGTCGGCCCGGGTGGGTTGTTGTCGGCCCGGGTGGGTTGTTGTCGGCCCGGGTGGGTTGTTGTCGGCCCGGGTGGGTTGTTGTCGGCCCGGGTGGGTTGTTGTCGGCCCGGGTGGGTTGTTGTCGGCCCGGGTGGGTTGTTGTCGGCCCGGGTGGGTTGTTGTCGGCCCGGGTGGGTTGTTGTCGGCCCGGGTGGGTTGTTGTCGGCCCGGGTGGGTTGTTGTCGGCCCGGGTGGGTTGTTGTCGGCCCGGGTGGGTTGTTGTCGGCCCGGGTGGGTTGTTGTCGGCCCGGGTGGGTTGTTGTCGGCCCGGGTGGGTTGTTGTCGGCCCGGGTGGGTTGTTGTCGGCCCGGGTGGGTTGTTGTCGGCCCGGGTGGGTTGTTGTCGGCCCGGGTGGGTTGTTGTCGGCCCGGGTGGGTTGTTGTCGGCCCGGGTGGGTTGTTGTCGGCCCGGGTGGGTTGTTGTCGGCCCGGGTGGGTTGTTGTCGGCCCGGGTGGGTTGTTGTCGGCCCGGGTGGGTTGTTGTCGGCCCGGGTGGGTTGTTGTCGGCCCGGGTGGGTTGTTGTCGGCCCGGGTGGGTTGTTGTCGGCCCGGGTGGGTTGTTGTCGGCCCGGGTGGGTTGTTGTCGGCCCGGGTGGGTTGTTGTCGGCCCGGGTGGGTTGTTGTCGGCCCGGGTGGGTTGTTGTCGGCCCGGGTGGGTTGTTGTCGGCCCGGGTGGGTTGTTGTCGGCCCGGGTGGGTTGTTGTCGGCCCGGGTGGGTTGTTGTCGGCCCGGGTGGGTTGTTGTCGGCCCGGGTGGGTTGTTGTCGGCCCGGGTGGGTTGTTGTCGGCCCGGGTGGGTTGTTGTCGGCCCGGGTGGGTTGTTGTCGGCCCGGGTGGGTTGTTGTCGGCCCGGGTGGGTTGTTGTCGGCCCGGGTGGGTTGTTGTCGGCCCGGGTGGGTTGTTGTCGGCCCGGGTGGGTTGTTGTCGGCCCGGGTGGGTTGTTGTCGGCCCGGGTGGGTTGTTGTCGGCCCGGGTGGGTTGTTGTCGGCCCGGGTGGGTTGTTGTCGGCCCGGGTGGGTTGTTGTCGGCCCGGGTGGGTTGTTGTCGGCCCGGGTGGGTTGTTGTCGGCCCGGGTGGGTTGTTGTCGGCCCGGGTGGGTTGTTGTCGGCCCGGGTGGGTTGTTGTCGGCCCGGGTGGGTTGTTGTCGGCCCGGGTGGGTTGTTGTCGGCCCGGGTGGGTTGTTGTCGGCCCGGGTGGGTTGTTGTCGGCCCGGGTGGGTTGTTGTCGGCCCGGGTGGGTTGTTGTCGGCCCGGGTGGGTTGTTGTCGGCCCGGGTGGGTTGTTGTCGGCCCGGGTGGGTTGTTGTCGGCCCGGGTGGGTTGTTGTCGGCCCGGGTGGGTTGTTGTCGGCCCGGGTGGGTTGTTGTCGGCCCGGGTGGGTTGTTGTCGGCCCGGGTGGGTTGTTGTCGGCCCGGGTGGGTTGTTGTCGGCCCGGGTGGGTTGTTGTCGGCCCGGGTGGGTTGTTGTCGGCCCGGGTGGGTTGTTGTCGGCCCGGGTGGGTTGTTGTCGGCCCGGGTGGGTTGTTGTCGGCCCGGGTGGGTTGTTGTCGGCCCGGGTGGGTTGTTGTCGGCCCGGGTGGGTTGTTGTCGGCCCGGGTGGGTTGTTGTCGGCCCGGGTGGGTTGTTGTCGGCCCGGGTGGGTTGTTGTCGGCCCGGGTGGGTTGTTGTCGGCCCGGGTGGGTTGTTGTCGGCCCGGGTGGGTTGTTGTCGGCCCGGGTGGGTTGTTGTCGGCCCGGGTGGGTTGTTGTCGGCCCGGGTGGGTTGTTGTCGGCCCGGGTGGGTTGTTGTCGGCCCGGGTGGGTTGTTGTCGGCCCGGGTGGGTTGTTGTCGGCCCGGGTGGGTTGTTGTCGGCCCGGGTGGGTTGTTGTCGGCCCGGGTGGGTTGTTGTCGGCCCGGGTGGGTTGTTGTCGGCCCGGGTGGGTTGTTGTCGGCCCGGGTGGGTTGTTGTCGGCCCGGGTGGGTTGTTGTCGGCCCGGGTGGGTTGTTGTCGGCCCGGGTGGGTTGTTGTCGGCCCGGGTGGGTTGTTGTCGGCCCGGGTGGGTTGTTGTCGGCCCGGGTGGGTTGTTGTCGGCCCGGGTGGGTTGTTGTCGGCCCGGGTGGGTTGTTGTCGGCCCGGGTGGGTTGTTGTCGGCCCGGGTGGGTTGTTGTCGGCCCGGGTGGGTTGTTGTCGGCCCGGGTGGGTTGTTGTCGGCCCGGGTGGGTTGTTGTCGGCCCGGGTGGGTTGTTGTCGGCCCGGGTGGGTTGTTGTCGGCCCGGGTGGGTTGTTGTCGGCCCGGGTGGGTTGTTGTCGGCCCGGGTGGGTTGTTGTCGGCCCGGGTGGGTTGTTGTCGGCCCGGGTGGGTTGTTGTCGGCCCGGGTGGGTTGTTGTCGGCCCGGGTGGGTTGTTGTCGGCCCGGGTGGGTTGTTGTCGGCCCGGGTGGGTTGTTGTCGGCCCGGGTGGGTTGTTGTCGGCCCGGGTGGGTTGTTGTCGGCCCGGGTGGGTTGTTGTCGGCCCGGGTGGGTTGTTGTCGGCCCGGGTGGGTTGTTGTCGGCCCGGGTCGGGTTGTTGTCGGCCCGGGTGGGTTGTTGTCGGCCCGGGTGGGTTGTTGTCGGCCCGGGTGGGTTGTTGTCGGCCCGGGTGGGTTGTTGTCGGCCCGGGTGGGTTGTTGTCGGCCCGGGTGGGTTGTTGTCGGCCCGGGTGGGTTGTTGTCGGCCCGGGTGGGTTGTTGTCGGCCCGGGTGGGTTGTTGTCGGCCCGGGTGGGTTGTTGTCGGCCCGGGTGGGTTGTTGTCGGCCCGGGTGGGTTGTTGTCGGCCCGGGTGGGTTGTTGTCGGCCCGGGTGGGTTGTTGTCGGCCCGGGTGGGTTGTTGTCGGCCCGGGTGGGTTGTTGTCGGCCCGGGTGGGTTGTTGTCGGCCCGGGTGGGTTGTTGTCGGCCCGGGTGGGTTGTTGTCGGCCCGGGTGGGTTGTTGTCGGCCCGGGTGGGTTGTTGTCGGCCCGGGTGGGTTGTTGTCGGCCCGGGTGGGTTGTTGTCGGCCCGGGTGGGTTGTTGTCGGCCCGGGTGGGTTGTTGTCGGCCCGGGTGGGTTGTTGTCGGCCCGGGTGGGTTGTTGTCGGCCCGGGTGGGTTGTTGTCGGCCCGGGTGGGTTGTTGTCGGCCCGGGTGGGTTGTTGTCGGCCCGGGTGGGTTGTTGTCGGCCCGGGTGGGTTGTTGTCGGCCCGGGTGGGTTGTTGTCGGCCCGGGTGGGTTGTTGTCGGCCCGGGTGGGTTGTTGTCGGCCCGGGTGGGTTGTTGTCGGCCCGGGTGGGTTGTTGTCGGCCCGGGTGGGTTGTTGTCGGCCCGGGTGGGTTGTTGTCGGCCCGGGTGGGTTGTTGTCGGCCCGGGTGGGTTGTTGTCGGCCCGGGTGGGTTGTTGTCGGCCCGGGTGGGTTGTTGTCGGCCCGGGTGGGTTGTTGTCGGCCCGGGTGGGTTGTTGTCGGCCCGGGTGGGTTGTTGTCGGCCCGGGTGGGTTGTTGTCGGCCCGGGTGGGTTGTTGTCGGCCCGGGTGGGTTGTTGTCGGCCCGGGTGGGTTGTTGTCGGCCCGGGTGGGTTGTTGTCGGCCCGGGTGGGTTGTTGTCGGCCCGGGTGGGTTGTTGTCGGCCCGGGTGGGTTGTTGTCGGCCCGGGTGGGTTGTTGTCGGCCCGGGTGGGTTGTTGTCGGCCCGGGTGGGTTGTTGTCGGCCCGGGTGGGTTGTTGTCGGCCCGGGTGGGTTGTTGTCGGCCCGGGTGGGTTGTTGTCGGCCCGGGTGGGTTGTTGTCGGCCCGGGTGGGTTGTTGTCGGCCCGGGTGGGTTGTTGTCGGCCCGGGTGGGTTGTTGTCGGCCCGGGTGGGTTGTTGTCGGCCCGGGTGGGTTGTTGTCGGCCCGGGTGGGTTGTTGTCGGCCCGGGTGGGTTGTTGTCGGCCCGGGTGGGTTGTTGTCGGCCCGGGTGGGTTGTTGTCGGCCCGGGTGGGTTGTTGTCGGCCCGGGTGGGTTGTTGTCGGCCCGGGTGGGTTGTTGTCGGCCCGGGTGGGTTGTTGTCGGCCCGGGTGGGTTGTTGTCGGCCCGGGTGGGTTGTTGTCGGCCCGGGTGGGTTGTTGTCGGCCCGGGTGGGTTGTTGTCGGCCCGGGTGGGTTGTTGTCGGCCCGGGTGGGTTGTTGTCGGCCCGGGTGGGTTGTTGTCGGCCCGGGTGGGTTGTTGTCGGCCCGGGTGGGTTGTTGTCGGCCCGGGTGGGTTGTTGTCGGCCCGGGTGGGTTGTTGTCGGCCCGGGTGGGTTGTTGTCGGCCCGGGTGGGTTGTTGTCGGCCCGGGTGGGTTGTTGTCGGCCCGGGTGGGTTGTTGTCGGCCCGGGTGGGTTGTTGTCGGCCCGGGTGGGTTGTTGTCGGCCCGGGTGGGTTGTTGTCGGCCCGGGTGGGTTGTTGTCGGCCCGGGTGGGTTGTTGTCGGCCCGGGTGGGTTGTTGTCGGCCCGGGTGGGTTGTTGTCGGCCCGGGTGGGTTGTTGTCGGCCCGGGTGGGTTGTTGTCGGCCCGGGTGGGTTGTTGTCGGCCCGGGTGGGTTGTTGTCGGCCCGGGTGGGTTGTTGTCGGCCCGGGTGGGTTGTTGTCGGCCCGGGTGGGTTGTTGTCGGCCCGGGTGGGTTGTTGTCGGCCCGGGTGGGTTGTTGTCGGCCCGGGTGGGTTGTTGTCGGCCCGGGTGGGTTGTTGTCGGCCCGGGTGGGTTGTTGTCGGCCCGGGTGGGTTGTTGTCGGCCCGGGTGGGTTGTTGTCGGCCCGGGTGGGTTGTTGTCGGCCCGGGTGGGTTGTTGTCGGCCCGGGTGGGTTGTTGTCGGCCCGGGTGGGTTGTTGTCGGCCCGGGTGGGTTGTTGTCGGCCCGGGTGGGTTGTTGTCGGCCCGGGTGGGTTGTTGTCGGCCCGGGTGGGTTGTTGTCGGCCCGGGTGGGTTGTTGTCGGCCCGGGTGGGTTGTTGTCGGCCCGGGTGGGTTGTTGTCGGCCCGGGTGGGTTGTTGTCGGCCCGGGTGGGTTGTTGTCGGCCCGGGTGGGTTGTTGTCGGCCCGGGTGGGTTGTTGTCGGCCCGGGTGGGTTGTTGTCGGCCCGGGTGGGTTGTTGTCGGCCCGGGTGGGTTGTTGTCGGCCCGGGTGGGTTGTTGTCGGCCCGGGTGGGTTGTTGTCGGCCCGGGTGGGTTGTTGTCGGCCCGGGTGGGTTGTTGTCGGCCCGGGTGGGTTGTTGTCGGCCCGGGTGGGTTGTTGTCGGCCCGGGTGGGTTGTTGTCGGCCCGGGTGGGTTGTTGTCGGCCCGGGTGGGTTGTTGTCGGCCCGGGTGGGTTGTTGTCGGCCCGGGTGGGTTGTTGTCGGCCCGGGTGGGTTGTTGTCGGCCCGGGTGGGTTGTTGTCGGCCCGGGTGGGTTGTTGTCGGCCCGGGTGGGTTGTTGTCGGCCCGGGTGGGTTGTTGTCGGCCCGGGTGGGTTGTTGTCGGCCCGGGTGGGTTGTTGTCGGCCCGGGTGGGTTGTTGTCGGCCCGGGTGGGTTGTTGTCGGCCCGGGTGGGTTGTTGTCGGCCCGGGTGGGTTGTTGTCGGCCCGGGTGGGTTGTTGTCGGCCCGGGTGGGTTGTTGTCGGCCCGGGTGGGTTGTTGTCGGCCCGGGTGGGTTGTTGTCGGCCCGGGTGGGTTGTTGTCGGCCCGGGTGGGTTGTTGTCGGCCCGGGTGGGTTGTTGTCGGCCCGGGTGGGTTGTTGTCGGCCCGGGTGGGTTGTTGTCGGCCCGGGTGGGTTGTTGTCGGCCCGGGTGGGTTGTTGTCGGCCCGGGTGGGTTGTTGTCGGCCCGGGTGGGTTGTTGTCGGCCCGGGTGGGTTGTTGTCGGCCCGGGTGGGTTGTTGTCGGCCCGGGTGGGTTGTTGTCGGCCCGGGTGGGTTGTTGTCGGCCCGGGTGGGTTGTTGTCGGCCCGGGTGGGTTGTTGTCGGCCCGGGTGGGTTGTTGTCGGCCCGGGTGGGTTGTTGTCGGCCCGGGTGGGTTGTTGTCGGCCCGGGTGGGTTGTTGTCGGCCCGGGTGGGTTGTTGTCGGCCCGGGTGGGTTGTTGTCGGCCCGGGTGGGTTGTTGTCGGCCCGGGTGGGTTGTTGTCGGCCCGGGTGGGTTGTTGTCGGCCCGGGTGGGTTGTTGTCGGCCCGGGTGGGTTGTTGTCGGCCCGGGTGGGTTGTTGTCGGCCCGGGTGGGTTGTTGTCGGCCCGGGTGGGTTGTTGTCGGCCCGGGTGGGTTGTTGTCGGCCCGGGTGGGTTGTTGTCGGCCCGGGTGGGTTGTTGTCGGCCCGGGTGGGTTGTTGTCGGCCCGGGTGGGTTGTTGTCGGCCCGGGTGGGTTGTTGTCGGCCCGGGTGGGTTGTTGTCGGCCCGGGTGGGTTGTTGTCGGCCCGGGTGGGTTGTTGTCGGCCCGGGTGGGTTGTTGTCGGCCCGGGTGGGTTGTTGTCGGCCCGGGTGGGTTGTTGTCGGCCCGGGTGGGTTGTTGTCGGCCCGGGTGGGTTGTTGTCGGCCCGGGTGGGTTGTTGTCGGCCCGGGTGGGTTGTTGTCGGCCCGGGTGGGTTGTTGTCGGCCCGGGTGGGTTGTTGTCGGCCCGGGTGGGTTGTTGTCGGCCCGGGTGGGTTGTTGTCGGCCCGGGTGGGTTGTTGTCGGCCCGGGTGGGTTGTTGTCGGCCCGGGTGGGTTGTTGTCGGCCCGGGTGGGTTGTTGTCGGCCCGGGTGGGTTGTTGTCGGCCCGGGTGGGTTGTTGTCGGCCCGGGTGGGTTGTTGTCGGCCCGGGTGGGTTGTTGTCGGCCCGGGTGGGTTGTTGTCGGCCCGGGTGGGTTGTTGTCGGCCCGGGTGGGTTGTTGTCGGCCCGGGTGGGTTGTTGTCGGCCCGGGTGGGTTGTTGTCGGCCCGGGTGGGTTGTTGTCGGCCCGGGTGGGTTGTTGTCGGCCCGGGTGGGTTGTTGTCGGCCCGGGTGGGTTGTTGTCGGCCCGGGTGGGTTGTTGTCGGCCCGGGTGGGTTGTTGTCGGCCCGGGTGGGTTGTTGTCGGCCCGGGTGGGTTGTTGTCGGCCCGGGTGGGTTGTTGTCGGCCCGGGTGGGTTGTTGTCGGCCCGGGTGGGTTGTTGTCGGCCCGGGTGGGTTGTTGTCGGCCCGGGTGGGTTGTTGTCGGCCCGGGTGGGTTGTTGTCGGCCCGGGTGGGTTGTTGTCGGCCCGGGTGGGTTGTTGTCGGCCCGGGTGGGTTGTTGTCGGCCCGGGTGGGTTGTTGTCGGCCCGGGTGGGTTGTTGTCGGCCCGGGTGGGTTGTTGTCGGCCCGGGTGGGTTGTTGTCGGCCCGGGTGGGTTGTTGTCGGCCCGGGTGGGTTGTTGTCGGCCCGGGTGGGTTGTTGTCGGCCCGGGTGGGTTGTTGTCGGCCCGGGTGGGTTGTTGTCGGCCCGGGTGGGTTGTTGTCGGCCCGGGTGGGTTGTTGTCGGCCCGGGTGGGTTGTTGTCGGCCCGGGTGGGTTGTTGTCGGCCCGGGTGGGTTGTTGTCGGCCCGGGTGGGTTGTTGTCGGCCCGGGTGGGTTGTTGTCGGCCCGGGTGGGTTGTTGTCGGCCCGGGTGGGTTGTTGTCGGCCCGGGTGGGTTGTTGTCGGCCCGGGTGGGTTGTTGTCGGCCCGGGTGGGTTGTTGTCGGCCCGGGTGGGTTGTTGTCGGCCCGGGTGGGTTGTTGTCGGCCCGGGTGGGTTGTTGTCGGCCCGGGTGGGTTGTTGTCGGCCCGGGTGGGTTGTTGTCGGCCCGGGTGGGTTGTTGTCGGCCCGGGTGGGTTGTTGTCGGCCCGGGTGGGTTGTTGTCGGCCCGGGTGGGTTGTTGTCGGCCCGGGTGGGTTGTTGTCGGCCCGGGTGGGTTGTTGTCGGCCCGGGTGGGTTGTTGTCGGCCCGGGTGGGTTGTTGTCGGCCCGGGTGGGTTGTTGTCGGCCCGGGTGGGTTGTTGTCGGCCCGGGTGGGTTGTTGTCGGCCCGGGTGGGTTGTTGTCGGCCCGGGTGGGTTGTTGTCGGCCCGGGTGGGTTGTTGTCGGCCCGGGTGGGTTGTTGTCGGCCCGGGTGGGTTGTTGTCGGCCCGGGTGGGTTGTTGTCGGCCCGGGTGGGTTGTTGTCGGCCCGGGTGGGTTGTTGTCGGCCCGGGTGGGTTGTTGTCGGCCCGGGTGGGTTGTTGTCGGCCCGGGTGGGTTGTTGTCGGCCCGGGTGGGTTGTTGTCGGCCCGGGTGGGTTGTTGTCGGCCCGGGTGGGTTGTTGTCGGCCCGGGTGGGTTGTTGTCGGCCCGGGTGGGTTGTTGTCGGCCCGGGTGGGTTGTTGTCGGCCCGGGTGGGTTGTTGTCGGCCCGGGTGGGTTGTTGTCGGCCCGGGTGGGTTGTTGTCGGCCCGGGTGGGTTGTTGTCGGCCCGGGTGGGTTGTTGTCGGCCCGGGTGGGTTGTTGTCGGCCCGGGTGGGTTGTTGTCGGCCCGGGTGGGTTGTTGTCGGCCCGGGTGGGTTGTTGTCGGCCCGGGTGGGTTGTTGTCGGCCCGGGTGGGTTGTTGTCGGCCCGGGTGGGTTGTTGTCGGCCCGGGTGGGTTGTTGTCGGCCCGGGTGGGTTGTTGTCGGCCCGGGTGGGTTGTTGTCGGCCCGGGTGGGTTGTTGTCGGCCCGGGTGGGTTGTTGTCGGCCCGGGTGGGTTGTTGTCGGCCCGGGTGGGTTGTTGTCGGCCCGGGTGGGTTGTTGTCGGCCCGGGTGGGTTGTTGTCGGCCCGGGTGGGTTGTTGTCGGCCCGGGTGGGTTGTTGTCGGCCCGGGTGGGTTGTTGTCGGCCCGGGTGGGTTGTTGTCGGCCCGGGTGGGTTGTTGTCGGCCCGGGTGGGTTGTTGTCGGCCCGGGTGGGTTGTTGTCGGCCCGGGTGGGTTGTTGTCGGCCCGGGTGGGTTGTTGTCGGCCCGGGTGGGTTGTTGTCGGCCCGGGTGGGTTGTTGTCGGCCCGGGTGGGTTGTTGTCGGCCCGGGTGGGTTGTTGTCGGCCCGGGTGGGTTGTTGTCGGCCCGGGTGGGTTGTTGTCGGCCCGGGTGGGTTGTTGTCGGCCCGGGTGGGTTGTTGTCGGCCCGGGTGGGTTGTTGTCGGCCCGGGTGGGTTGTTGTCGGCCCGGGTGGGTTGTTGTCGGCCCGGGTGGGTTGTTGTCGGCCCGGGTGGGTTGTTGTCGGCCCGGGTGGGTTGTTGTCGGCCCGGGTGGGTTGTTGTCGGCCCGGGTGGGTTGTTGTCGGCCCGGGTGGGTTGTTGTCGGCCCGGGTGGGTTGTTGTCGGCCCGGGTGGGTTGTTGTCGGCCCGGGTGGGTTGTTGTCGGCCCGGGTGGGTTGTTGTCGGCCCGGGTGGGTTGTTGTCGGCCCGGGTGGGTTGTTGTCGGCCCGGGTGGGTTGTTGTCGGCCCGGGTGGGTTGTTGTCGGCCCGGGTGGGTTGTTGTCGGCCCGGGTGGGTTGTTGTCGGCCCGGGTGGGTTGTTGTCGGCCCGGGTGGGTTGTTGTCGGCCCGGGTGGGTTGTTGTCGGCCCGGGTGGGTTGTTGTCGGCCCGGGTGGGTTGTTGTCGGCCCGGGTGGGTTGTTGTCGGCCCGGGTGGGTTGTTGTCGGCCCGGGTGGGTTGTTGTCGGCCCGGGTGGGTTGTTGTCGGCCCGGGTGGGTTGTTGTCGGCCCGGGTGGGTTGTTGTCGGCCCGGGTGGGTTGTTGTCGGCCCGGGTGGGTTGTTGTCGGCCCGGGTGGGTTGTTGTCGGCCCGGGTGGGTTGTTGTCGGCCCGGGTGGGTTGTTGTCGGCCCGGGTGGGTTGTTGTCGGCCCGGGTGGGTTGTTGTCGGCCCGGGTGGGTTGTTGTCGGCCCGGGTGGGTTGTTGTCGGCCCGGGTGGGTTGTTGTCGGCCCGGGTGGGTTGTTGTCGGCCCGGGTGGGTTGTTGTCGGCCCGGGTGGGTTGTTGTCGGCCCGGGTGGGTTGTTGTCGGCCCGGGTGGGTTGTTGTCGGCCCGGGTGGGTTGTTGTCGGCCCGGGTGGGTTGTTGTCGGCCCGGGTGGGTTGTTGTCGGCCCGGGTGGGTTGTTGTCGGCCCGGGTGGGTTGTTGTCGGCCCGGGTGGGTTGTTGTCGGCCCGGGTGGGTTGTTGTCGGCCCGGGTGGGTTGTTGTCGGCCCGGGTGGGTTGTTGTCGGCCCGGGTGGGTTGTTGTCGGCCCGGGTGGGTTGTTGTCGGCCCGGGTGGGTTGTTGTCGGCCCGGGTGGGTTGTTGTCGGCCCGGGTGGGTTGTTGTCGGCCCGGGTGGGTTGTTGTCGGCCCGGGTGGGTTGTTGTCGGCCCGGGTGGGTTGTTGTCGGCCCGGGTGGGTTGTTGTCGGCCCGGGTGGGTTGTTGTCGGCCCGGGTGGGTTGTTGTCGGCCCGGGTGGGTTGTTGTCGGCCCGGGTGGGTTGTTGTCGGCCCGGGTGGGTTGTTGTCGGCCCGGGTGGGTTGTTGTCGGCCCGGGTGGGTTGTTGTCGGCCCGGGTGGGTTGTTGTCGGCCCGGGTGGGTTGTTGTCGGCCCGGGTGGGTTGTTGTCGGCCCGGGTGGGTTGTTGTCGGCCCGGGTGGGTTGTTGTCGGCCCGGGTGGGTTGTTGTCGGCCCGGGTGGGTTGTTGTCGGCCCGGGTGGGTTGTTGTCGGCCCGGGTGGGTTGTTGTCGGCCCGGGTGGGTTGTTGTCGGCCCGGGTGGGTTGTTGTCGGCCCGGGTGGGTTGTTGTCGGCCCGGGTGGGTTGTTGTCGGCC
The DNA here is from genome assembly GCF_965212315.1 of Lampetra planeri. NCBI lineage: Eukaryota > Metazoa > Chordata > Hyperoartia > Petromyzontiformes > Petromyzontidae > Lampetra > Lampetra planeri. Next base: position 5,597 of record NW_027614532.1, on the reverse strand, counting down.
CGGGTGGGTTGTTGTCGGCCCGGGTGGGTTGTTGTCGGCCCGGGTGGGTTGTTGTCGGCCCGGGTGGGTTGTTGTCGGCCCGGGTGGGTTGTTGTCGGCCCGGGTGGGTTGTTGTCGGCCCGGGTGGGTTGTTGTCGGCCCGGGTGGGTTGTTGTCGGCCCGGGTGGGTTGTTGTCGGCCCGGGTGGGTTGTTGTCGGCCCGGGTGGGTTGTTGTCGGCCCGGGTGGGTTGTTGTCGGCCCGGGTGGGTTGTTGTCGGCCCGGGTGGGTTGTTGTCGGCCCGGGTGGGTTGTTGTCGGCCCGGGTGGGTTGTTGTCGGCCCGGGTGGGTTGTTGTCGGCCCGGGTGGGTTGTTGTCGGCCCGGGTGGGTTGTTGTCGGCCCGGGTGGGTTGTTGTCGGCCCGGGTGGGTTGTTGTCGGCCCGGGTGGGTTGTTGTCGGCCCGGGTGGGTTGTTGTCGGCCCGGGTGGGTTGTTGTCGGCCCGGGTGGGTTGTTGTCGGCCCGGGTGGGTTGTTGTCGGCCCGGGTGGGTTGTTGTCGGCCCGGGTGGGTTGTTGTCGGCCCGGGTGGGTTGTTGTCGGCCCGGGTGGGTTGTTGTCGGCCCGGGTGGGTTGTTGTCGGCCCGGGTGGGTTGTTGTCGGCCCGGGTGGGTTGTTGTCGGCCCGGGTGGGTTGTTGTCGGCCCGGGTGGGTTGTTGTCGGCCCGGGTGGGTTGTTGTCGGCCCGGGTGGGTTGTTGTCGGCCCGGGTGGGTTGTTGTCGGCCCGGGTGGGTTGTTGTCGGCCCGGGTGGGTTGTTGTCGGCCCGGGTGGGTTGTTGTCGGCCCGGGTGGGTTGTTGTCGGCCCGGGTGGGTTGTTGTCGGCCCGGGTGGGTTGTTGTCGGCCCGGGTGGGTTGTTGTCGGCCCGGGTGGGTTGTTGTCGGCCCGGGTGGGTTGTTGTCGGCCCGGGTGGGTTGTTGTCGGCCCGGGTGGGTTGTTGTCGGCCCGGGTGGGTTGTTGTCGGCCCGGGTGGGTTGTTGTCGGCCCGGGTGGGTTGTTGTCGGCCCGGGTGGGTTGTTGTCGGCCCGGGTGGGTTGTTGTCGGCCCGGGTGGGTTGTTGTCGGCCCGGGTGGGTTGTTGTCGGCCCGGGTGGGTTGTTGTCGGCCCGGGTGGGTTGTTGTCGGCCCGGGTGGGTTGTTGTCGGCCCGGGTGGGTTGTTGTCGGCCCGGGTGGGTTGTTGTCGGCCCGGGTGGGTTGTTGTCGGCCCGGGTGGGTTGTTGTCGGCCCGGGTGGGTTGTTGTCGGCCCGGGTGGGTTGTTGTCGGCCCGGGTGGGTTGTTGTCGGCCCGGGTGGGTTGTTGTCGGCCCGGGTGGGTTGTTGTCGGCCCGGGTGGGTTGTTGTCGGCCCGGGTGGGTTGTTGTCGGCCCGGGTGGGTTGTTGTCGGCCCGGGTGGGTTGTTGTCGGCCCGGGTGGGTTGTTGTCGGCCCGGGTGGGTTGTTGTCGGCCCGGGTGGGTTGTTGTCGGCCCGGGTGGGTTGTTGTCGGCCCGGGTGGGTTGTTGTCGGCCCGGGTGGGTTGTTGTCGGCCCGGGTGGGTTGTTGTCGGCCCGGGTGGGTTGTTGTCGGCCCGGGTGGGTTGTTGTCGGCCCGGGTGGGTTGTTGTCGGCCCGGGTGGGTTGTTGTCGGCCCGGGTGGGTTGTTGTCGGCCCGGGTGGGTTGTTGTCGGCCCGGGTGGGTTGTTGTCGGCCCGGGTGGGTTGTTGTCGGCCCGGGTGGGTTGTTGTCGGCCCGGGTGGGTTGTTGTCGGCCCGGGTGGGTTGTTGTCGGCCCGGGTGGGTTGTTGTCGGCCCGGGTGGGTTGTTGTCGGCCCGGGTGGGTTGTTGTCGGCCCGGGTGGGTTGTTGTCGGCCCGGGTGGGTTGTTGTCGGCCCGGGTGGGTTGTTGTCGGCCCGGGTGGGTTGTTGTCGGCCCGGGTGGGTTGTTGTCGGCCCGGGTGGGTTGTTGTCGGCCCGGGTGGGTTGTTGTCGGCCCGGGTGGGTTGTTGTCGGCCCGGGTGGGTTGTTGTCGGCCCGGGTGGGTTGTTGTCGGCCCGGGTGGGTTGTTGTCGGCCCGGGTGGGTTGTTGTCGGCCCGGGTGGGTTGTTGTCGGCCCGGGTGGGTTGTTGTCGGCCCGGGTGGGTTGTTGTCGGCCCGGGTGGGTTGTTGTCGGCCCGGGTGGGTTGTTGTCGGCCCGGGTGGGTTGTTGTCGGCCCGGGTGGGTTGTTGTCGGCCCGGGTGGGTTGTTGTCGGCCCGGGTGGGTTGTTGTCGGCCCGGGTGGGTTGTTGTCGGCCCGGGTGGGTTGTTGTCGGCCCGGGTGGGTTGTTGTCGGCCCGGGTGGGTTGTTGTCGGCCCGGGTGGGTTGTTGTCGGCCCGGGTGGGTTGTTGTCGGCCCGGGTGGGTTGTTGTCGGCCCGGGTGGGTTGTTGTCGGCCCGGGTGGGTTGTTGTCGGCCCGGGTGGGTTGTTGTCGGCCCGGGTGGGTTGTTGTCGGCCCGGGTGGGTTGTTGTCGGCCCGGGTGGGTTGTTGTCGGCCCGGGTGGGTTGTTGTCGGCCCGGGTGGGTTGTTGTCGGCCCGGGTGGGTTGTTGTCGGCCCGGGTGGGTTGTTGTCGGCCCGGGTGGGTTGTTGTCGGCCCGGGTGGGTTGTTGTCGGCCCGGGTGGGTTGTTGTCGGCCCGGGTGGGTTGTTGTCGGCCCGGGTGGGTTGTTGTCGGCCCGGGTGGGTTGTTGTCGGCCCGGGTGGGTTGTTGTCGGCCCGGGTGGGTTGTTGTCGGCCCGGGTGGGTTGTTGTCGGCCCGGGTGGGTTGTTGTCGGCCCGGGTGGGTTGTTGTCGGCCCGGGTGGGTTGTTGTCGGCCCGGGTGGGTTGTTGTCGGCCCGGGTGGGTTGTTGTCGGCCCGGGTGGGTTGTTGTCGGCCCGGGTGGGTTGTTGTCGGCCCGGGTGGGTTGTTGTCGGCCCGGGTGGGTTGTTGTCGGCCCGGGTGGGTTGTTGTCGGCCCGGGTGGGTTGTTGTCGGCCCGGGTGGGTTGTTGTCGGCCCGGGTGGGTTGTTGTCGGCCCGGGTGGGTTGTTGTCGGCCCGGGTGGGTTGTTGTCGGCCCGGGTGGGTTGTTGTCGGCCCGGGTGGGTTGTTGTCGGCCCGGGTGGGTTGTTGTCGGCCCGGGTGGGTTGTTGTCGGCCCGGGTGGGTTGTTGTCGGCCCGGGTGGGTTGTTGTCGGCCCGGGTGGGTTGTTGTCGGCCCGGGTGGGTTGTTGTCGGCCCGGGTGGGTTGTTGTCGGCCCGGGTGGGTTGTTGTCGGCCCGGGTGGGTTGTTGTCGGCCCGGGTGGGTTGTTGTCGGCCCGGGTGGGTTGTTGTCGGCCCGGGTGGGTTGTTGTCGGCCCGGGTGGGTTGTTGTCGGCCCGGGTGGGTTGTTGTCGGCCCGGGTGGGTTGTTGTCGGCCCGGGTGGGTTGTTGTCGGCCCGGGTGGGTTGTTGTCGGCCCGGGTGGGTTGTTGTCGGCCCGGGTGGGTTGTTGTCGGCCCGGGTGGGTTGTTGTCGGCCCGGGTGGGTTGTTGTCGGCCCGGGTGGGTTGTTGTCGGCCCGGGTGGGTTGTTGTCGGCCCGGGTGGGTTGTTGTCGGCCCGGGTGGGTTGTTGTCGGCCCGGGTGGGTTGTTGTCGGCCCGGGTGGGTTGTTGTCGGCCCGGGTGGGTTGTTGTCGGCCCGGGTGGGTTGTTGTCGGCCCGGGTGGGTTGTTGTCGGCCCGGGTGGGTTGTTGTCGGCCCGGGTGGGTTGTTGTCGGCCCGGGTGGGTTGTTGTCGGCCCGGGTGGGTTGTTGTCGGCCCGGGTGGGTTGTTGTCGGCCCGGGTGGGTTGTTGTCGGCCCGGGTGGGTTGTTGTCGGCCCGGGTGGGTTGTTGTCGGCCCGGGTGGGTTGTTGTCGGCCCGGGTGGGTTGTTGTCGGCCCGGGTGGGTTGTTGTCGGCCCGGGTGGGTTGTTGTCGGCCCGGGTGGGTTGTTGTCGGCCCGGGTGGGTTGTTGTCGGCCCGGGTGGGTTGTTGTCGGCCCGGGTGGGTTGTTGTCGGCCCGGGTGGGTTGTTGTCGGCCCGGGTGGGTTGTTGTCGGCCCGGGTGGGTTGTTGTCGGCCCGGGTGGGTTGTTGTCGGCCCGGGTGGGTTGTTGTCGGCCCGGGTGGGTTGTTGTCGGCCCGGGTGGGTTGTTGTCGGCCCGGGTGGGTTGTTGTCGGCCCGGGTGGGTTGTTGTCGGCCCGGGTGGGTTGTTGTCGGCCCGGGTGGGTTGTTGTCGGCCCGGGTGGGTTGTTGTCGGCCCGGGTGGGTTGTTGTCGGCCCGGGTGGGTTGTTGTCGGCCCGGGTGGGTTGTTGTCGGCCCGGGTGGGTTGTTGTCGGCCCGGGTGGGTTGTTGTCGGCCCGGGTGGGTTGTTGCGGCCCGGGTGGGTTGTTGTCGGCCCGGGTGGGTTGTTGTCGGCCCGGGTGGGTTGTTGTCGGCCCGGGTGGGTTGTTGTCGGCCCGGGTGGGTTGTTGTCGGCCCGGGTGGGTTGTTGTCGGCCCGGGTGGGTTGTTGTCGGCCCGGGTGGGTTGTTGTCGGCCCGGGTGGGTTGTTGTCGGCCCGGGTGGGTTGTTGTCGGCCCGGGTGGGTTGTTGTCGGCCCGGGTGGGTTGTTGTCGGCCCGGGTGGGTTGTTGTCGGCCCGGGTGGGTTGTTGTCGGCCCGGGTGGGTTGTTGTCGGCCCGGGTGGGTTGTTGTCGGCCCGGGTGGGTTGTTGTCGGCCCGGGTGGGTTGTTGTCGGCCCGGGTGGGTTGTTGTCGGCCCGGGTGGGTTGTTGTCGGCCCGGGTGGGTTGTTGTCGGCCCGGGTGGGTTGTTGTCGGCCCGGGTGGGTTGTTGTCGGCCCGGGTGGGTTGTTGTCGGCCCGGGTGGGTTGTTGTCGGCCCGGGTGGGTTGTTGTCGGCCCGGGTGGGTTGTTGTCGGCCCGGGTGGGTTGTTGTCGGCCCGGGTGGGTTGTTGTCGGCCCGGGTGGGTTGTTGTCGGCCCGGGTGGGTTGTTGTCGGCCCGGGTGGGTTGTTGTCGGCCCGGGTGGGTTGTTGTCGGCCCGGGTGGGTTGTTGTCGGCCCGGGTGGGTTGTTGTCGGCCCGGGTGGGTTGTTGTCGGCCCGGGTGGGTTGTTGTCGGCCCGGGTGGGTTGTTGTCGGCCCGGGTGGGTTGTTGTCGGCCCGGGTGGGTTGTTGTCGGCCCGGGTGGGTTGTTGTCGGCCCGGGTGGGTTGTTGTCGGCCCGGGTGGGTTGTTGTCGGCCCGGGTGGGTTGTTGTCGGCCCGGGTGGGTTGTTGTCGGCCCGGGTGGGTTGTTGTCGGCCCGGGTGGGTTGTTGTCGGCCCGGGTGGGTTGTTGTCGGCCCGGGTGGGTTGTTGTCGGCCCGGGTGGGTTGTTGTCGGCCCGGGTGGGTTGTTGTCGGCCCGGGTGGGTTGTTGTCGGCCCGGGTGGGTTGTTGTCGGCCCGGGTGGGTTGTTGTCGGCCCGGGTGGGTTGTTGTCGGCCCGGGTGGGTTGTTGTCGGCCCGGGTGGGTTGTTGTCGGCCCGGGTGGGTTGTTGTCGGCCCGGGTGGGTTGTTGTCGG
>NW_027614531.1:0-25394 GCF_965212315.1 Lampetra planeri | reverse complement strand
TCCCACGGTTGACTGCAGTATAGCACGTGAGTGACTGCAACTCCACTTTACCGAGTTCAGCTTTAGATGATTTATTTTGAAATGAAAACAATTTTTCATGAAGTCACCACTTTACTTCCTGGGTAAAACAAACAAATCCCACCCTATCAAATATCACAATATGCATATATTCTTATCGTATCTTTTTGTATTAATAAATCTATGAATTTGGATTTTGTAAAAACCATTAAAACTGTATGTTAATTTTATTTCATATAATACTGAATAAAAAGCTCATAGATTTCATACTGATTCAAGTATAATACAATCACAAGAAAGAAAAAGAATAACGAATGCATGTTTAAAAGAAGAGCTACATCCTAAATACATGTTGGAAAAAACATATTTCCGACTACTTGTACCTCAAATATATGTTTGTAGGTTTCTGCTGCTTACCTGTGACATGCCCTCCATGTCCAGCTGAATGAGGTCAGTCTGGTTGTACTGCAGGATGGCCAAGCCCACACGAAAGATGATCTCTAGGCCCTGCACATGGGTCACACACGTTGGATCAGCGTGTGCTAAAACACAGATTGTATCCACACACACAGCCATGTCCCTCCTACCTACCTCATACATGAAAATGTCAAAGATGCGTGTGGCGACAGGCAGAGGGAGGAAGGTGAGGAAGAGGGTGAGGAACCAGGACGAGGCGTACATGGATGTGTGAAAACTCTGGGACCGAAAATGAACGTTGAGCTCTGGAAGCTGCTCCTGTAGTAAAAGGTGGCACATGATTTTAGAGCACATGCCAAAACCAAAGTGATAATTTGATGTTTCCTGCCCCCTAGTGGGTGAGAAAGTCTCTGTGAGCCAGATTTGTGGATGGACATGTTTACCTGAAGCAGATACTCAAACTGGTAGATACAGAGGCCCAGTTCAGCCATGCTGGGCTTGAACAGCTCTCTCAGACGATACTCCTGCATCAAACGCACAAACACACAAAACGCCTCCTCTTCAGGCATCTGTGAGGAAGGGAGACGGGATTCGTTAGGAGTCAGACATTGCTTATGGGCATACAGTTTGTTCCACGTGACTCCCACGTAAAACGTCTGAGATATAATCAAACTGCGGGATGAATTACGATGGACTTCCTGTGTCCTCCTGCATCCTCATTATGGATCATTACCTGCATGAGCAGCAGACCCACGATGAATGCACTGCCCTGGCAATAGCCCACCTCTCGATCCACCAGCGAGTAAGCCTAGTAAGAGAGAAAAAAAAAAAAAGAAAAAACACAAATTTAATTCACTTTCCTTGTATTTATAGAAAGCAACACAGCGGACATCTGTAATCCTGACCGGACATTCAGACCGAGTGCAACGGGATCAACCAGTCATTTAAGGTCAGTTCAATTCCTGAAGGGACCACAACAAAAACAATCAGATAGTTCAAATGAAAGCTAATATTCTTCTTTTTTTTACAATGTATTTAACACAATGACATCTGGACAACATGCAGCAAATGCAGACAAAAAGAGTGAAATCATAACAACTTCATAATTCTATTTCACTGCATGATTTTCTGAATGACCACTGGTCTGTGGGCTTGAATCAGTTCTTTGTGTCAGTGGCCAAAAACACTGTATGTAGGTTTTCCTCAAATGCATTAAGAGTTCTTTAGAAAAGGTATGTGAATTCATGCAGAAAGACTACGTATATTCATTCGTTTAAAAGTAAACACAGGTACGTGTGCCTACTAAGACAATGATGTGAAAAGACACGACGCCTCGCACTCCTCCTCCTGAATGAAAACATCAAACTGAAGCGTTCAGGCTTTGAGGTGATGTTTCTAAAATACCTTCATGACGTTGAAGAGGACTTCCTGCCCCAGGCTGTCCTGGCCTTTGAAGAATTCATGCTCAGGGTAGGTGCGGGCGATGTCTCTACGGATAAGCTTCTCACAGGGGGAGGACATCTTAAGCAGCTCAGAGTATTGGTTCTTCACCGGCATGTCGGTCGCGTTGCCCAGCAGCTGCCAGACGATGGCCCGGAAATGATGTGGGATGCCCTTCCTGATTAACTCCTGGAGGACAGACGAAGGAGACGGAGATATGAGAACGACCGGTTGATTATTCATGGGATTCTTCACGGAGGGAGTATTGTAAGCATCTCTACCAGAACAAATGGGAGGCAGATGAAATCATGAGCAGACATTTTTACCATCAAGTATAATTTGTTAATGACAACCACTTTCACTGCGATGAATCGCCGTATATACCAATTTATCATTATGAACCAGAAATAAATGCCAACCTTTTTTTTTTTTTTTTTTTTTAAAATATGTGCATGTTTAGTTTGCAGGCAGTGACATTTTCCCCCGTTTGGCTGCTCTCCCATTTCCCCTGACTCATTTTGCTGTCTGCTCTCTCATCCATCTTATCTTCCCCTGGGTGTTCTGTCTTTGCTAGAGGACACAGAGAAAGGCATTTCGACTTGAACCTTTCAGGGAACATTTGTCCATAGAGTCATGTCATTAGATCACATGAAACACATCTGTCAAAATGTGGTTTGAAGGCAACGTCTCAAACCACACGCCAGCAGTAGTTGCTCTTCCTTTTCCCAATTCTTGCTGTGCAGCGATCAGACATTAGAGTCCACCATTATCCACTGATTAAAGATGAATGACATGTGACCTGATACCACAACAGCATTTCTTCTGTGGTACTGGAAGGACTGACGGTGGCTTAGATGCTCATCGTGGATACCAGGCTTTCCCCCAGATGACTCTGACTCTCTCTTTTAAAAGGTCACCACTTTGTGCTGTTTCATGCAGGCTTGTGAGACAGAGGAAATGTAGGACAGCAAAACAGGCCCTTCAATTTCACTCAGTGACTTACTATTAGTCTGGTATAAGACTGCTCACTATGGTCTCATGAGTACAAACAAAAGGACAAGTAAAACATGAAAAAGGTGCGGTAGGCTGAATATTGTCTTACTGATGTATTTCTGAAATGAATGTTAAGTTTCATCACTCATATGAAATAGAATGTGAACGTCCATTCCCCACCTTCAGGAGTTTGTCCTTCTTGCGTCTCCACTCTTCCCACTCGTTGACGATGCGGCCCCAGAGGATCCAGGTATCCTCCTCCAGGTGCGACAGGTTCGAGGAGGCTGAGGAGCTCGACACCAGCGAGGAGCCACTGTTGCGCCGAGAGCCGGTCATCGATCGCATGGACTTTGAATCAGCCTCCAGCAGTCTGAGTCAAAGCGGAAGTGAATTAGGAACGATTATTTCTGATGGAATGAAATGAGTCATGGCCTGGTGAGTGTCTGTTCATGGACGATATCATCTGCCTCATTAGTATATGACTCCGGTGTCTCTGAGTATGACAGCCAAAGCCTGATATGTCATCGTTGTGAGGGGAAACAGTCAAAAGCTGAAGAACTGCTGGTGTGAATGTATCGGCAGCGACGTCGACGTGTTGAAGTGTTAAAACAGCAGAGAACTGCACCGGGTGTACTTGTTGGTCTCGTTCACTGCCTGAGTCCATCAGTACCTATTTTGTTTTGCCTCCAGCATCCGAACACCATAAGAATAATTGTTGATCTCACCTGTTCTGCTCCTCCAGTTTGGCCAGCAGCTCCAGTTCGTCTGGGCTGAGGTTTTCGGAGTCTGCTGGGGAGGCTGCTGGGGCTGATAGTGCTGCGTCATGAGAAGACGAGTCTGGGCTGAGGACTGGGCTGCCTGTTGAAAGAGGGTCTGGGTCCATGCCAGAGGGGGAGGAAGGGCAGTCCAGCTGGGAGGGAGTCCCACCAGAGCCCTCTCTTTCTGGGCTTCCGCTGGGAATAGACATTGCGGTGATGATGAACCGGGGAGCGGGGGCGACGGTGTGGGAAGATGGTGTCGAAGTCTCACGGCGGATCTCCCTCCTCAGTGAGCCTGGATGACCCTTGGTTGGCTCAGAAGCCAATATGATCAGAGGTCTTCAGACCTGTCGGGTGTAGATTTATACATTTAAAATATACATAAATATAGTTTCTGTATGGATCTAACAGGTTTATCTTTCATCTTCCATCTATTACTGACAATCACTGACTTAAATGCCAACTGAGGTGATTGGACAGTTATCAGGAGCAAACATGTGACTCATTGAGGTTATTTCAAACAAGGATGATAATGATGGAAAGGAAAAGGAAAGGAAAGGAAAATAAATGAAAGTGCAACATTCAGGCTGAGCCATAGCAGACTTGTGTTCCACACTTGATTAGTTACTTTCTATAATTACGGGTCCACAAAGACACAGGAATCTGTGTATGCAGTGCAACACTCATCTTGATTGTGTCACACAAGTCTGACCCAGCCCTTTTTACAAAGGCACGACTGACACTTAAATATAATCACACTGCTTGTAACTCATTCAATATTTAATTACATTTTTTTCAATTCAGTTTTATTTGTATATAGCCAAACATCACAATTGTAATTGTCGCGATGGCCAAAACCACACTCTCCGTCCTTAAATCTTTAATCAGAGTGTGGGAAAATTGCCAGAAAATACATTTTTCAACAGCAGAAAAAGGCAGAAACCCCAGGGAGAATTGCAGAGAGAGGGATCCGTCTGCCTGGGACGGACAGACCAATGACTGTACACAGCTGAAAACCTCTAAAAGCTGCTCCAAAGTCCTACAGTGCATGTCCGTCCATGGCTGTCCAATGATTCATGTAAGGAAAGCGAGGATAACAATGATGGCTGCAGCTTGTTCGTGATGAAGCATATGACATGGAGACACAACAGAACAAAGTCAGCAGGAGAAGGAAGATGACAGATGACAAGAGGCCATTGATCATGGAAATCACTGCTCAGGGGAGATAAAAAGGAGCACATTCAACAACGTGTGACCGGTCACATCTGTGACAAGATGTGGGTTCAGAGGGCCGACCTCTGGAGACAGAGTCCGTCTGTCAGTTAATGTCCGTTAGTCATTCTATTGTAAGAAAGTTACAATTTGACTGGCGCCTTGTGTTGGAAAACATGTTCTAAGTTGTATTTCCAGGGGAGGAGGGTGGTCTGCTACAGTTTGCAGCTGGCTGAATTGAATTATTTGACCTCAGAGAGAGAGAAAAACCAACAAACAACCCAAGGGTTTGAATTCCAGCAAAAACACATCACAAAACACGTGACTATCGTTGCAGGAATTACCATAACTCACACGCTGTAAAAAAGAAAACGCTGAGAAAATGCACCAACAACAACAGTTGAGAAAACTCAAAAGTTGGGGTATGACAATTTATGTTTCAAACACGTCGGGTTTGTTGGCTTTGTAATGACGAATGATGTCAGATGTCAGACAAACTGTTTACAAAATATTAAAACACTTTATAAGGTTCATTTATTGTAACGGTATCACTGATCGACAATATAAGAGGTGTTCCATTGGAACAAAAATAAATAAAATGGCCAATTCTTCTTCTTCTTCTTCTTCAAAGCCCCATGGAGCCACTGCAGAAGGGTGAAAGAGATGCTCCAGAGCCGTGGGTTGCTGACAGCAGATTTAGCTGAAAGTGTAATTGTGTGACCCACTGCACCGTTAAATGTGGCTGGGTCAACTTGACCCAACAGGAGGGTTTACATAAAATAAAAAAAAGGTCTTAAGAAGAAATGCTTCTCTAATATCTATGCAGTCATGCAGGGTTACGACAGATGCTGGAACAGAGTTTGGCTGGTTCCAGACTGTGCATGTGAGAGCTACGTTAAGTCTGAACGTGTGAACCCCACGTTCATACAGCCACGCCACCATGTTGCCGTTTATAGTCACTGTGAGTGTGTGACCAGTGTCTGAGCTCATCATCACGTTTGTGCTGCTGGCATATCTATTTTTTTCTTCTTGACCCACATCACAATGCACAATTATAAAACTGTGCCAAGTCTGTGCCTGCACGGGTCCTCTCCGAGATCGGACTGTCTACAGAGGGCTGTTGTTTTCCTTCTGTAAGTCCATGCGTACACACACACACACGTTATCCAATATGAACTCCTCCTGCCCCTCGGTGTCTTTGTTTTAAATCATAGTGTAGAATATGTCTGATGTACAAACACTTTCCCTGTGACGTTTTTATCGACGTTCTTCATTGCCCATCTGGTGTTGGATCAATAACCCCCTTTGTTCTCCTCTTCAACACCCGAAAATATGAAACCAAATGATACTTTCCATTCGGATACTGCTGATGTGTCCGCCAGCCTCCTCCTCCCCATCTCTACCCATGTGTGCATCTTGCCCTCGAGGTCCTGCAGCCCTCACATGGAGAGACGACCCCCCCTAGTTAATCCGTAGCTCTTAACCTCAGTGTTGTTCATACTCATGATCTCATGTTGTCTACGGACACGTGGACTGCTCATTTCCCCGCGGTATCCACCGTTCTTGTGACTGCTGCTGGGCTTTTTTTTTTTTTCAGATTTGGTCGCCTACAACTCTCTCTCTCTCTCCATCGCTGTTTGGGTCATGGCTGCAGTCAGAATGACTCGATTAGACCAAGCAATCAATCTGCGCTGATGCAGACAGGTTAAACACGTCCTGTGCGAGAGGGCAGTGAGTGATGAAAGACAGCCTCCAAATCTTTCCGCAGTATCTGCCTGAGCTGGAGCCGATGAATGAATCAGCTGCTGTCACCGTGGTTCATGGCCGTGTCGCTGTGTACTGGTAACGACTAACATGCTAACCCTGAGAAAATCTGCCCCCCAGCATCATCGTTACAGCGACGACAGTCTACACCAACTGGACTGAGAGATTAATGAGATTTAATTGCAAACTCTTATGTTTGTGCCTTCTGCTAGACGCTATTGGATATTGTACTTTAAATATTTCACACGGAAATATGTATTTAATATCTACAAAATGTGAGAGCATCCCACAAACTCCTGCAAACAGCCATTGTATCAAATTTTCTTCTACTTCAAAATGCTGAGATTACAAATCAAAACTATCGATGTATTAAATTTGTATGATGATTGTTAGATTAGAAACGACGTCCGCAAGGTCTTCGGACCATCTGTTAACAAAGGAAGATTCATTTCAATTTGTTAATTTTATTCATTTTAATTTGTTTCTCCTCTTAAGCTACAAAACCTTTTAACGTCCAGATTCAGGCAGCTCAGACAGAAAATCACGTCACAGGTTAATTGTGGAGAGAAATCATCTACAGTCAGCGTGACAACATGCGTCACTCTCAGCCTGCCTCACGAATGTGTTTGTTAATCATACCCCCAAAGATTTTGCCGTAGGGAATCTTTCACTCACGTTTATTTTAGACAATAACCTTACTTTTACTGCGCTGACATATGACATATGTTTTTGAAACATATGAAACGTAGAAATATGGGCGAAAGGATGAAATATTCCTCCTCTGCGTTTAGTTTGGGCTTTGATCAAATTGACACATGTGAATGTGAAAGGAACGTAATATCCCAAGCGGGGATGTAATCATTCCCTAATGGGTTCAGAACTCTTAAAAAAACATCCATCAGGTCTCTGTTTTCACTATTGGAATAGAATTTGCATATGGCTAAAACGCCAACGTGCAGCAGTCCAGAACTGAGACAGTTCAGTCAGTGTAAAGTCTTCGGAGCTGCACGGATACAGTTTCACGTCTGCAGCCTACAACAATAACACGACAGAGATATAGAGCTGCCAGGTCATTGGGCTATTTTCATACATCAGCAAAGGCCATGAACTGTAGCGGTCTGCAAAGGCCTCAGAACGCTGAACGGGGCCGTGAGGACACAGGGACATTATTTACCAGCTTACTTGGACATATGTGTGTGTGTGTGTGTGTGTGTGTGTGTGTGTGTGTGTGTGTGTGACAGAAACGTATCGTGTACTGAGAATTATCACAGAAGCAGTTTGACCGGTTTTCACACATTTTGTTACAGCGCTACCGACACAACAGTGCAGGATGCAGTCAATGAAGTCTTAAAAAAATGAAAACTGGAGCAATTGCCAAATCATATTTGACCCTTTAAGCTGTATAAAGTTATAATGGACGAGTGGACTCTCAATAGTTCTTCATGACTGTGCATTTAACAGCTCATCTGAAGGTGCTTTTTAAATAATCATAGGTGCCCTGAAGCTGTAACACACAAATGCATACAAATATAAACCTGAGCATGAGTGAAAGCAGGATTACTTGTGATTAGAATTGCCCACACACAACTGCAGTTTATTAAAAAGTCATAATGCTAATGGATTATTCAACTCAGCTTTTGTTCCTGAATTAAGCCATGAGCTGGATATCACTCTATGTCTGTATGACACCCTAGAAGGTGTGGCTCAGAGCTTATTCAACCATGATACGATGTGGACCTGCGTCGTGGGTTTGTCACGGGCACATATGTCCGACAATCAGAAATAAACGTAAACAGCAGCAGACAAACTCACTGAGCATTGCATTACATACATTAATGCTGATTCGGAACACAAAACACATAACGAGGCAGGATGTCACTGTGTCTGTAAGAGTGTCCACGAGATGAGATGTAAAAAAAAAAGGTTTTGATGATACAGTACGAAAAACAAGCTCACCAGGAAGTGCAAATCAGATAACTGCTTCCTTGGCTGTGACATGAGTGACGTGCTTTTGGCACGTTGAGTGGATTTCAGAGATATGCTGTACCTGAATGTAATCCTATCCTATCTCATCGTTATATGAGGAAGTCATTACTTTACAGGGAGTTCAAGGCATGTTGTGAGTGCTCAGCAGTGTCTTCAATCCTTCAACAATAAACTGGCAACCGGGTCCTTCACGTGTGGTAAAACCACTGATTGGAAGAAATTATATGTGACTGTTGGATTTTAGTTCTAGTCTGGAAATAATTACACTTTTTTTTTCTCCCCCTGCCGCACCTGAAAAAAACAGGGCAGTAAAAATATAATTTACATATTAAGCCAGCCACTGTCAAACACACACACACACACACACACACGAGGGCTCCATGTTAAATCTCCATATTGTTACCGAAACAGGAGCATGTGTGGTAAACTTACTATATAAAGGGGCCAATTGACAATAAATGCAGAGAAATAACACTTGAGGATTTGACCTACCAAATTCTAATTGTCATTAAGGCAACGACATATCGGAAGGGGTGGACATTTTTCCTTGCCATTGTATGTTATTTTTTATTCCATCATTTTATGTTGTTGTTTTTTTTTTTCAAGAAAATCCAGAGAAGTGTTTTCAAATGAATAAAATAACAATTTCTTGCAAGGTTTCAAAGTCAGTGTTTGCGTTCACTTGAAACAAAACAGACAAAAAACGTTCGCAACTGCAAGAGAGTGATTTACGTTTATAATGATGGTGTTGGCATTGTAGTTATCATGAGACTTATGGCCAATTTTCCTCACATATTGTTGCCCTCACACACTCACACACACACACACACACACACACACTCACACACACACACACACACACACACAAAGCCACTACGGCCTCAGCTACTTCATAACGATGACAAATGTGTGTCCTGCTGCTTGCTGCCAGCAGATGCTGTCACCCTGAGGACATGACAGCTCGTTCTGTCCCCGGCCCGCTGCTGCTGGAGACGCCTGAGCTGCAGCGGGCCTGTCTGCTGCTGGATCAACATCTGTGGCCAAAATGACACATCCTCTTCCTCCTCCTCCTCCTCCTCGTCGTCGTCGTCGTCGTCGTCCTTCCCCGGCTTCTCTCGGGTTGTGTAACCCGACATGAAATGAGGACGCGCAGGGAACACAACACGGACTAGTCACGCAAACAACAACATGCTCCGCTTTAGCTGTAAATGTGGCCGGTGTGCTGTTGAATGGCCGCGGCTCAGCTGGCAGACGACATGGGGAATGAAGTCGCTGTTGACGGAGCTTCAACAGCCATTATTTTGTCTCTCTCTCTCTCTGTGGGCCCGTTTAGTCTCCACGTTCCGACTGAACACTAAATAAGCTAGTCGCTATCATGTCCAAATAAAACAAACCGGTAGCCGTTCTTACCTGGGGCTGTCTTTCCATCCTTTTGACCGTCGCTATCACGCCGTGAACGTCAGCTGGAGCTGTGTTATCAGCTAATTACCATCCGCGCAGACAGGGACACAGGTCCGCCGCTGAACCGCCATCCTCCTCCTCCTCCTCCTTCTCCTCTTCCTCCTCCTCTGGCCGCCGCCTGCGACGCACCGCACCGCACCGCACCGCACCGCCGCTCGAGTAGCGTTCGAGGAGGGGGACCAACCGTTACAAACATGTGATAAACATGACAGCTCCGGGATGTGCCTCAGCTCGGCGAACACGGCAGCAGCAGCAGCAGCAGCAGCATCAATCATCACACGTAAATCACAGAATGGCTGGCGAGCTGGGGCTTCTGCGGAGCACGAGGAGAGGCGAGCCAATCACGTTCAAGAGTGAAATTTGACTGGCAGGTCGGGAGCCAATGAGGTGTTGATATTTGCGGAACTGTGTTGTGAGACAGCCGTGGTAACTAATCAGAGTAAACCTTTATTCTGCTGGAAGGCGGGGCTCGCAGGTGTCCTCCAGCGGTGATGTTGCATTGAAGGAAATAATCTCAATCTGTGAGTTTTAACTAGTTTTAATCAACCTAGTTTGTTACAATTACAAGTAACTTCATGTTTGCAGGTCTACGGCTGAAAACCTCTTACATTTGCTATTAGTCTGAGGGAAGTAGTTTTCCATTAAATGGACGCGCATAAACATGTTGAGTAATGATATTATACCGGAGAAGAGAAGTATAATAAAAAATGTTTATTTCAGTTGCACTTGAGTAGAGTCAAATGTAAATAAAGACATTTTGCGGTTTTGAATGTGAATGTTTTAGGAATGTTAGTCGTCATGTTTTCACACCGAGTGACGTCTACAATTAGACTCAAAATGTTTTTCGCAACACAACTGATTGGAATCCCATTGTTGCATATCCAAGATTAGGCATAGGGACAAGGTCATGATTCTGAGATATATTGTTTAGATGAGGATGTTAAATCAAAGTTTGTGGAAATGCCTTGTGTGAGAGCAGACACCATTCTTGACATAGATTCCACTCAAACTGCAGCGTCACGACACCACTGGTGCCCATTTTTTGCAAAGGCTGTGACCCATGTTAGGAGATGATTGAATCAGTGTCTGATTGGATCACTATACTAGATCAATTTTACTATCGGCAGGGCTTGGATTTACATGTGTAAGCATTTGCAACTGATAATCTATTTTAAAAGGAGATGCTGCACGCTTGATGTGGTCCGCCATCAGGTCAAATATGCCATCATGTGGCCTAATTGAAAACTGCAGCTGTCCAGGCAGCTGCTCCTGCCCGGGGAGCAGTGTTGCCAAGTGGGAAATGTAGGCTTATCCGTCGAGAGACTCGAAATTCTTGTATTGGTTTACGTTGTTCCGATGCTCCGACACGGAGCAGCATTTCCTGTGACCCACGACTTCAAAGCTTTCTTTGATGCGCCAACAGTCACCTGACCGAAAACGTACGAAGCAGTAACTGCTTCGGTCGCCCGAGTAACTGGCCCAACAACTTTTTTTGTTGATCGTACATCGTATATAGGACCAAATTATCGGACTAATAAGGTACTTAGTGTACACCTGGCAACGCTGCTGGGGAGAAAAGTGACAGTGACGGCGGAAATAAACGACTCTGACGTACGTTGCCTCTGACCAATCGCAGCCTGCTTAAGAGACGCGGCTGTCGGGTGACTGGTGCATTTAGTTACCATAGTATAAAACACAATCACAGATAGAAATACCATCGTGTATAACAACAATACATCCTTCACATATGTTATTTGTATAAAACCCTGTTAGAAGAGGAGGGGAAAAACTTTAAGGTTTGGATCTTGGATCACACCGCACCGCCGCGAAGCAATCGAATGTAAAGATTTAAGGACACAAAAGTGTCCTATTACGTCCGGAAGAGAATGTACCCGAAAACACAGCGACACTTGCTCTTGGTAACACACTGCCAGAAACGCTAACTGTAGACGAAACCATGTGACCAGCCTTCAAAAAGATAGAAGTACACTTTGATGTATATATGTGTGTGTGTATATTTAGATATAATAGAACTTCTTTCACGTTGTGGAATTTTTCGTTTGAATTAGGCAGATGCTTACTGCTTATGCTTACTGTCAACAAACAGGCGGGACATAGTCACTGGCGCAGCTACACAGGAAATGGCGATTTTCGAGGTGCCCATGAATGCCCCTTAAGTGCGTGCACTGTGCGTTCGTTGGAACCTCGTAGCTCGCTTGAGTCACGCCAATCGACTTCGGCAGGATATCAGTAATATAAGATCAAGCAAGGTAAGGTAGCTCTGTTTTTTATACAACATGCATCATATTATCCACCCGAGAATGTAATTACAGTGCGTTCATGTGGACTTGAAGGATGATTCGTGTAATTTTACCGCTGTGCGGTCCGATTCATGCTAATCGCGTAGGATGCTAACACGCAGTAGCCGCACAGTAATATTTGTTTCGTATGTGTTCCGCAAGCCAGTAAACCTTTGTTGCGAAGTTATTGTGTGAACATAACTAGCCCAATTACAAACGAAGCACGCCGATTGGTCTTACAATAGAAAGAAATGGTAGGATCAACGTTCGTGTAGAGGAGCCTAAAGCTTTCATTCAATCGTTAGCTGCTAGTTAGCAAGCTAGCTAACTATCCTGTTTGAATGAAGGACGGGGGACCCGAGTCCATTGTGGAGTGAGACATTGATGGTCGCTGTAGGCCCAAAACCAGATGACCATCCGTCACCGTGAGACCACGTAGCTACAAATGTTAGGATGTTTTCAGAACATGAACACAATTGCACCGGAGTTCGGCGCACATGGTGGTGTTAGCTTCCATGGAACACAGACATTTGAATGTGAACCACAGCTGCGGCCTAGTGCTCATTGGACCTCCCTGCACGTTTGCTGATTTGCAGGCAAGAACAGGCGATCGACCATATTTTCTACTCCAAAAACACACGAAGCGTCCTATCAAAGTTTACTATATTTAGTTAAATTAGAGCACCTTGCTGGGTGACCTGATTGAAACAAAGCTTCATGTTTTAAATGAGACCCAAGTCAGTCGTTTAGATTACTTCATTAGTCCCATTGATTGCTTTTTCCCTAAAACAATTGAGAAACGTTACTGACTTTTTTTTCTACATAGTATGTGCTATTGAGACTCAAATAACGTTAATCACCACAACATATTTAACGTAAAAGCGCCTTTCAGGACACTCAAGGACGCTGAAATCCCCTGCTGGTTTTGTTGTTTCCTCAGATGGCTGAGACCGACGTTGATAATGAGCTTCTGGACTACGAGGAGGATGAGGAACCCCAAGGAGGACCAGAGAGTTCTACTACTACAAACAAGAAGGAGGTGAAGGGGTCCTATGTGTCCATCCATAGCTCCGGCTTCAGAGATTTCCTCCTCAAACCAGAGCTGCTCCGCTCCATTGTTGACTGTGGTTTTGAGCATCCTTCTGAAGGTACACAGCCATCTGCTGTTGGTGACATTGTGTGTTAAATCTAGCACGTGAGAACTCAAGTGTGATTCCTCTTAATACATTTTTTTTTACCCTGGGGAGGATTTGTAGCCGATCACGGAACATTTATGCATATGTAATCAAATTATTTGAAATGCATGAACATGTCCTCCTATTTTAATTCATCCTCTGTAAGATCACCCACTTACAGTTGTTGTCTTGTTTTAGTACAACATGAGTGCATTCCTCAAGCTATCCTGGGCATGGACATCCTATGTCAGGCCAAGTCTGGTATGGGAAAGACGGCTGTATTTGTCTTGGCAACCCTGCAGCAGATTGACCCAGTTGATGGCCAGGTGAGTTGGCCGTTGACCTCTTGGGTCTAAAAGATTGATTGATGCCAAAAATGCCGGAGTCATTAAGTAGTAATGTCCTTGTTCCCTCGCTGCCAGGTGTCCGTTCTTGTGATGTGCCACACACGAGAGCTGGCCTTCCAGATCAGCAAAGAGTACGAGCGCTTCTCCAAGTACATGCCCAGTGTCAAGGTGTCTGTGTTCTTTGGCGGGCTGGCCATCAAGAACGATGAGGAGGTTCTGAAGAAGAACTGCCCTCACATTGTTGTCGGAACCCCAGGACGTACGCTGGCCCTCATCCGCAACAAGAGCCTCAGCGTGAAGAACATTAAACACTTTGTCCTGGATGAGTGTGACAAGATGCTGGAGCAGCTGGGTGAGTTGGAGGAACATGTTGTTGTTGGTGTTGTTGTTTTTTTTTTTATTGTTGTGGACTGTGAATAAACATCTTCTGAAATACTGGTACAAGCACATGAGAGACACATGCAGATGTCTATGACCAGATAATTTGTAAGAAAGTAAGGAAAAACTGTTGATCCCACAACGGGTAAATGTACTTCTTTGGAAATAGGAAGTCAGATGAAATTATTTTTTTTCCCCCCTACAGACATGAGGCGTGACGTTCAGGAGATCTTCAGGCTGACGCCCCATGAGAAGCAGGTCATGATGTTCAGTGCAACGCTAAGCAAGGAGATCCGTCCTGTTTGCCGCAAGTTCATGCAGGATGTAGGTTATCAAGAATTAATGTTGGCTGGAATGATGTGTGGTCGGAGGGACAGTGAAAGACACAACGTTAGCAGGTTCTGTTAACTTAATGCCGTTCAGAATAGTTTGATAAGATGTCCGAGCCTTCTCAGCTTTGCCCACGTGTGGCTGACAGTGTCATAAGTGGCCATACCAGAGGGCGAAAGAAAACCTCCTTGGCAGATGTTGCTCGGTCAGGATCATTTGTTTCTGACCTTGCTGCAGCTCAGGAGAACAAGCTACGTCCAACTAGAAGAGACAGTCTGTCGTTACCTGTAGAATAGGAGGAAACATGGACCACAATGCAATGTCATTGTCAGTGGATCTTGGATCAGTTTATGTTGTCATGATGTGCAGATTTGTGTTGTTACTAACCTCCGGCTCCCACTCTCTCGCGCCGTAGCCCATGGAGGTGTTTGTGGACGACGAGACCAAGCTAACCCTTCATGGCTTACAGCAGTATTACTGCAAGCTGAAGGACAGCGAGAAGAACCGGAAGCTCTTTGACCTGCTTGATGTACTGGAGTTCAACCAGGTATAGAGCTGAAGTAACATGTCTTTTTTTTTTTTTTTTAAAGAGAAATTGATTTTACCTTTTTTTTTTTTTTTTTTTTAAATGTCGTGATTTCAAACCTTTCTTTTGTGTTTGTCAGGTGGTGATCTTTGTCAAGTCAATACATCGCTGTGTGGCCCTTTCCCAGCTGCTGGTGGAGCAGAACTTCCCTGCTATATCCATCCACAGGGGAATGGCACAGGAGGAGCGGTAGGTGCTGCTTTTACAGGACTCTCGTGATTTGTATTTTATTTATGTATGTAAAACATAAAAACACACTCATGCAGCAACCTTCTAAAGTAATACTGAGATTTAGATTCCTGCGTCGTGCACTCCTGCACTTCTTTAACCATTGTCCATTACAGGTTATCCCGGTACCAGCAGTTTAAAGACTTCCAGCGGCGGATACTCGTGGCCACCAACCTGTTTGGCCGAGGCATGGACATCGAGCGGGTCAACATCGTCTTCAACTACGACATGCCAGAGGACTCTGACACATACCTTCACAGAGTCAGTACAGCTCTTACTCTTACTCTGCACTTGCACATTCCCCCATAGTTGTGTGTTTCAAAACCAAGTACGTGCGATTTAGTAACATTTCACAGCACACATTCACAGGAGGCGGGGGGTGGGGGGGGGGTGTCTAGTTTTTTGATACTTGATAACATTGGTATCATCCTTCCACGGGGACCTGACCTTCTTTCCCGTTCCTCAGGTGGCCCGTGCTGGCAGGTTTGGGACTAAAGGACTGGCCGTCACTTTTGTGTCTGACGAAACTGATGCCAAGACCCTGAATGAGGTCCAAGACCGTTTCGAGGTCAACGTAGCAGAGCTACCAGAGGAGATCGACATCTCCTCTTACAGTAAGTTCTTCTGGTGCTTTGAGTCGAGGTGCATGTGGCGTGGTGTTGTCAGCGATTCTGGTCAGACACTGGGTGCTGATTTGATGTTGTGAAGTCAGATACAACTGTATAACTGTACAATCAATATAGTGCTTTAAAAATGGAACAAGTGTCAGCTACAGCTGACTCATCTGGTAGTTTTACCTCAACTACTGCCATATCTAACTATCTGTCCTCTCCCTGCAGTTGAACAGTCCAGATGAGTGGTGCGTCCTCCCACTGAAGTTGGTGTGTGATCCCTGGTGTTGCTGTATTTTGGTGGTGGGGGAAAAAAAAAAATCAGCATTTATTTTAAAGTTCACTCCCACCACACATATTAGACAGTTCATGATGACACTTTTGTGTATTTTCTTTTTTTAATTGTTCTGTGTCTTTGCTTGTTTTAGTGTTTTTTTTTTTCTTTCTCATGTTTGAATAATGGGTCTTTTGTTTTTGCTTAAAGAAATAAAAGTTTTATACCTTATGTATTTGTGTTGATTTTAATTTTAGATCAAGTATTTCACCATTTAACTGTATCTGACAGGAACATACAATAAAGTTTTGTGTTGTCCCTTTTGGATTGCAGGTAATTCTTCCCACAAGCGTTCTGACCGACAAACTTCCAAACCTGTCGAGTTAAAGTACATCATGACATCTACAAACCTACAATTGGGGTTCATGAGAGAGAGGCGATTTTCAAATAACATTTGGCTTCTGTCATTTATTTTCTCTTATCCATAGTTAAAAGCATTTCTCCTTTTGCAATCTGCTTCCAGAACATTCTGGCTTGGTCTGACTTCTGTTTTGCTGCTTTTGCGCAACAGACCACTGAATAAACAACCAGGGTGTCTGTTTTTTATTAGATTGAACATAACTTTATTACTGCAACACTTGCAAAAAGCTCAGTTAAATTAAAAAATGGTACTGTTTTCAAATCACCTACGTCGATTTTCTCTAAAACCAGGTAAATGGTTTTCCCAGCCTCTGAGTTTTTAGCTGATCACATTAAAGCTATTGGTCTAAAAAGTTCTCACGTCCCTCATTAGACCCTCTGCAGCAGGGGTGTCCAACCTGGTCGTCGAGAGCTGCCTATCCCGCAGGTTTTACGTGTCACCCTGCTCCTACTACACACCTGATCACCTGAATCAATCTATGTAAAGGTCTGCAGAGACCTGACAATGAGCAGGATGTAACCTGCAGGACAGGTCACTCTGGAGGTCCGGTGTGGGCACCTCTGCTCTACAGTTTGCACACTGCAGCAGTTCCAGTGATGACACCCCTCCTATACACCTTGTTCTCGGCCGTAACTCATAGAAAACGGGACACACATGCTTGAGAACGCTGTTCAATGGCTTCTGTTGAACGCAACCATCCCCCAGCAGCTGGTGAGGAAACGCTCCCCGCTGGGCCTCAACCGTCCGACGTGTAACTGGATTCTAGACTTCCTGACGGAGACCACCATCAGCGTGCATGGGCAGCAGAACCTTGGGCACCAGCGCACTAAACAGAGGCGGCCGCAAGGATGTGTGTATGACCCACTGCTGTTCTTAGGTGGAGAGAGTCGGAGGCCAAGTACACCTCACACACACACACACACACACAGAGGCAGGAATAATACATATCAGGCCATTACACACTCAGTGACAGCGCTGCAGTATTATTGAACTAAGGACATTTAAAAGCAGACAAAAAAACTGTTCACTGCATATGAACGTCACAGTCGTTACAGTCCTGGTGTACATGTTCAACCGACATGTATATCGTCATCAGTATTATTACTAAGGTTGTTTTTCTTGCTGCTGTCTTTCTGTTACACGTTGTGTTATTCGTTTATCATCTGGAAAATGGGAATGTATGTTTCTATTAGCACATGTCCGTATGAATATCTATTTCTCTGTATATGCAGAAGAACAATAAAGCTGAATGGACATGCTGTGCTAGTTTTATATCTTGTAAAGTCAAGATTCCGTTTTTGTACACATTTCCATTTGTTGCATGCATTTCTCTCTATTAAAGCTTTGAAAGTTGTTCTCTTACAGTTCTGGAGCCATTTCTACCACCGATCCTGGTGAGGTCATAATATGATATCCGTGTGCACTAAAGCGCCTATGTGTCAGTGCAGAACAAAGTGCTCTGTTGCTCATAAAATATTTCTCCTCTCAGGCTGATCTGAGAGTCTCCAAATATCCTTCACATATGCACCAGCAATGGATACAGGAAGGAAGTTCAGGGGTGCTTCAGGGATCCAATTTGGGTCCCACATCTGTTTGAACTAGTGTGTACGTGTACAATCTGCTGTGGCCACACACATCACAACAAGGGTTGCCTTCATGGCATTTGGAATCAACCGAGGCTGCCCTCTCTTCCTGTCAGTTTGTCGGACAGGTGGGTGTCTGGTCTTCGCTCGCTTGGGGTCAGACGGCCCCTCGTCTTGAAGTGACTTCCCTCACCAGAGAAAGTTGAGTTCACTTTAAAATCCTAACCGACCCGTGAGTGCTAGTCAATAAATTTGTGCGTGTCGCCGTACATCCAGTGCTGAGGGGGGAGGGCCACTTCATTGAGGTGGCCACAGTCGTCGGTGCATTTACATGACTGGATGAACATGTTTGATCTCTGGAAGCGCTCGCCATCCGGGCAAATGAAGGTCACCGGTATGGTGCGTGTGCGGCGCGGCGAGCAGCAGCGTCCATCGGTGCACACGCCGCAGTAGACGGGCCGGTACAGACGGACGCTCACACACTCCCCAAAGGATAGACGGGTGGGTTGGAGGGCTCTCTGGGTTGGGGTGCACTTCTTCCCTCTCTGTGATTGGATAAAAGCAGAACAATGTCATATATTCAGTGGAGGTTTATTCCTGAATTACGTCACTTCAACATAGTACAAAATTCAAGGGTTATTTCAAATAAACTATGTAAAATAGCTGTTAAAAGTAATAATTACATCGCTACTGTATCACATTTTAAACAGGATCATTGTAATAGTAACCATTTCAGTTTTCAACCTACTTTCCCAACACTGAGTACAAAGGCAGTAACACAACTTATAAACACCTGGAGCTTATTGTCAGACTGTTTTTACACTGATATGTGATTTCATTCATAAATCCCTGTCAAACTCGCTGACACCTGTGATTTTATGAGTCTTGAATTTACCCAAGCAGAGAAACCGAGCTCCTGGTGTGCGTCCAACATTAGGAATGAATATAGACACACAACTTCCCTCAGCTATGGACAGTTGCTTGGCAGGAATGCCGGGGGTGGGGGACTATATTTAAAAAGAGGTCTGCCTGCCACCAAAACACAGCTGAGTAAATCAACACCGCCCACTTCCCACCGGAGGTAAACTACTTTACTTGTTTTTAATTTCAGATTCAGAGAAGAAAATCTATTTTGTGCGAGAAAATCTTTTTTTTTTTTTTTTCTTTCTTTATAGCTTGAACTTCATCCTCTCCTCTTTGGTTACGAGTTGGCAACAAGGAAGCAGAACAGAAATACAGACCCATTGTTTTTGTCCTCTATAAAGTCAGACATGAATAGCAGATAAGCTGTGAAATCATTCCTGAATGGTGGGTCTTATCAGATATTGTGTGTCTGGCGTTGTCTATGTGAGCAATAAGGTGTTGGGATAAGAAGTTATCTCAGCTTGAATGTGAATATTTGACCTGTGCCTCAGTCTCAGTTTCCCTCAGGTCAAGTTGAGTCTAATTCACCTTGGTAGGAAACGTCAGGCCGTCACACGGCCGCACGGTACAGACTCTCGTCTCCCTCTCCAGCTTGCACTGAGGGTTCTTGTTGGTGATACGGGAGGAAACACCCATCCCACAGCTGCGAGAACACTGTGACCAGTCTGTGGTCTGGACGGGACACTTCCTGTCCCTCAGGTGGTTCCACACTGAGGAGAGTTAAAGACAGACAAACGTGTTGGACCGACGAAGGAGACAACATATCCACTCTGTTATCTGTGTCACCAGTAGGGCGGAGGTTTGTTTGCCAAGCGTCACAACATCATAATTAGACCATAAAAGTGCGTCAGTATTTTAATAATATGATGATTACCACAGTATTTACTGCATCGACCCCGATAAAAACAAACGTGACCTCACCAGGTAGGTGTTTGTTTTCGAGTTCCTTCTCCCACACGTCTGACTTGACGTCGACAAGGTCGTTTTCATTTTCAGGAGGCTGAAGAGCAGGATGGTGCTGAAGTCTGGGCGGCGTTTGTTGTGGCGTTGGCATCTGGAATCACAGATAAGATTCACTCTTGTTGGTCTGTCGTGTGCAGGTCAGTGCACAAATAAGCCTGTGTCATCTAAGTGTGTTTACTGGTAGTTTACCTCTAACCTTGTCTCAAAGAATGTAAGTAATTAATTATGCATCAGAAACAAATGGTTTCTGGGCATGCAAAGATTTTTTTTTTTAATTGAGCTGAAACACATAAATGCTTGAATGTTTAATTAGCTTATTGACACAAAATAATAAAATAAAAATAATAACATATAATAAATAATATAATAATTAAATAAGAAAAAATACACTAATTTAGTATCATTAGTTTTGCAATAAAATTAGTAAATTAGTTTCTAGTGATGTCTGAAATGAGCAACAACAAGCTCTGTATCTACACAAAATGAATAATGTACATGCATTATTGATTTACAGTACACAAGTATGTACAAATGTGTGTGGATGTATTTAAATACATAAATGGACAAATAAATAGTACTGAGATGTAATTAATGGACACGTTTGATATCGCAAAGCAAAATCACAGTATTCCAATACAACAACTGGAAACACAGTATTTTGTCTGTGGAGAAAAAAAAAAGAAACTGTTAGAAGATGACAAACCTGGTGTTTAGGTGGGAGGCGCCAGCTGCCTTGATGGCAGTCCACACTGAAGCAGCACTGGCCAGGTATCCTGACCAGTCGTGGGTAGGGGCAGGAAGATGAAGCCGGCGGCAGCTGATGATTACAGAGAGGAGCACAGCCGACAGCGCCGTCGATACAAGTGCACTGGTGTTTGCAGCCGGCGCGGAACGTCTCGCCATTCTGGTAGATTCTACCGCTGTACTCGCAGGTGCGTCCCTCTGATTTTGCTGGGAGGACAAAACATGTGGTGGTTGTTACACAGCACAAACTGGGGGGGGGGCTGCTGTCGCACATGAACACACAGGACTGACCAGTGTGTGTTTGTGTGAGAATTCACCATACGCTTTTACCTAAATTGCTGAAATGATGCTTGAGTTACTTCAGATGCACACACACACACACTGCAACAGTTCACAGCTTAGATGGAAAGGTCAATGAAAACACAGACAGGAAGTGTCAGACTCCTTGTCTCTGCAGCAGGGAAGAACCAGCTATTCATAGTCCGTGGGGCCGCAATGGCATGGTGCACATGGTTAGAGTATTTTTATCTCTGAAACCTCGCAGCCATAAAACATCTACTACTTTATATATCCTCTTGTATCCTCTTGTCTTGTCCTGTGCAATGTTTGCAAGTCGCTTCTTTAATCTTGAAGTTACAACACAAAACAGGCATTCAGGCTGTCGGTCGATACGAATGATTGATAGCAATAGCTGCAGAGGTTTCGACATGTGAAAGTCCCAGTAAGCAACCCTCCCTCCCTCCGCCCTCACCTCGACAGATGCCCGAGGCCATGGTCACATCATTGCCGTAATTACATTCCAGCCCTTTGTGGCGGTCGCAAGGCTTCATGGGACCGCAGTCCTGGTTAAGCTGTGCAGCACAAACCTTGCAGCAACCACATCCATCTGGTGCACTGCTAACCCCAGGGGGGCAAACCAGAGGCTCTGCAGGACACTCGCACACCGCCGGGCAGCCGGCCCTCACCTGGAAGGATGGCGGAAGGAACACTGTCAGACAATAGCCGACCTCTGTACTCTTAATAACTACATTCTACCGCGCTGCAAACGTGCCTCTACGGTAAGTTGAGCCACTGCTGGCCAGCCATCCGTCAGTGTCAGCTCAGTGTTTGTACCCTCTGCTGGCTCACGGGTTGAGTCATCGCTCAGCACGAGAACCAGCTTGTTCCAGGTTATCTGGAAACAATGAACGTACCGGGGATCCACCGTCCCCACCTCCACCTGAGCTGTCTGAATGCGTAAACTGAAAACGCAATAAAAACGAGACAACTAAGCAATGGATGAGTTCTTTATCAGAAGTAGGGGCGAACTGGAGCTGTAGTGAACGCACACATTACAGAAAGTCACTAAGTCGGTGATCGCGCAGTCGGTGATTGTGCACCATGCTGTCAAGCATCATCATTTACTTGTCAAGTCAACTTTCTTCTTACCTGTGCGATGATGGCCGTTGTCAGTACACTCAGGTAGATCAGACGTACCATGATTAGTCGTTCAAGTATTCGCAAAGGATAAAAGTCGTATTTTCAGACAGTCCGCTGAATGATGTCCGCTCTTAAATAGTTTCACACTGAGTCTCAGTCTCCTTTAAGGGCTTTGTCCTGGTGTTTCCAAGAGGAGAACTCAACTTCAGCTTATAACCACTGCTGAGCCCTCGGCAGACCCCGCCCCTCCCCGCACTTCAAACAAATCCGCTTTGAGGCAACAGGCGAGGCGTTGTACATGGGTGGGGCTTCCTCGAAGATGTA
Source organism: Lampetra planeri (assembly GCF_965212315.1). NCBI lineage: Eukaryota > Metazoa > Chordata > Hyperoartia > Petromyzontiformes > Petromyzontidae > Lampetra > Lampetra planeri. The sequence goes on along the minus strand of NW_027614531.1, from coordinate 2,738 downwards.
TTTGTCTCATTGGTGGGCAGTTATGGAATCAATGCAGCCATTCATAAAAAAAAAAAAAAAGCAAGGCTGCTGTATTTATTTTATGAGTTAAAAATTAAAATGTAAAAGGTGCTTTCATGTGACACTCAGGCACATTCCTGCTTTTGTGGCCGCCGCTCTTCTAACACTAAGTAAATATATTCAGCTGGGCCAGACAGCGTGGTTACTTTAATGAGACCTCCACCTTTTCGGGAGGGAAAAGGAATCCCCTGTTCTTCTGGACCAATGTGGGTGCCAAGACAGAAAATTAAAGTGGCGCGTATTAAGCAAACAGTAAGATGATAGCCGTTGTCAGAATAGAGAGAGAGAGAGAGAGTGAACACACGCCTCGGTGTCTGTGTCAATCATAATCTAGGAAAATGTGTGTCCCTAGTTTTAAAACCTGTTGGGTTGACTTTCTCGTGCTCTGAACGCCTCATCTTGACTTCAGGTGCGCTGCTGTGTCTGTGTATTATTTCTAACCACACGGGCGCAGACGTGGGAATGGTGAGGATAGGATCACTTGGAAAGAATGGTGGGGTTGAGTGCGAAAGCAAGGATTATTGTTTTAAGGGCAGCTCATACGAGAGGCTGGCCTCCCCCTCTTCCTCCTCCTCCTCCTCCTCCTCAGCGGGCTTCCTTTTCAACCACAGGTTTTCAGCCACACCTGCCCTAAAACACAGGCCTCCTTTGATGAAAGAAACGTGATAGGCAGATTGTTGGAAGTCCGCTCCTGCTTTGAACGCCCATGTATGCTCACAAAGTCCTCGCTCTGACCTACAAAAGCTGAACATCTTGCGTGGTTTGTGACAGCGGCGGGTGTCGATTTCAGGTGCTGGGAGATGAGGTGTGACCAACGTATTCAAATACACTTTGTTGCATCATCAGCGTTGTAGTTTGCATCGTCTAGTTTAGTAATAAATGATACTGAGCATTGTCCGTTAATTCTTTGTTGAATGTCCGTCGTCCTTTAAATGTTGGTAACAACAGCTCAGCTTTCTTCAGGTTTATGCTTTCATTGTGTTTTTAATGTGCTGTAATTATTTTATTGTGTTCTTGGTCTTTACTACTCTCTTTGGTGTCTTGTGATCGATGCAAATAAAGCTTTCCGTGTCGTGTATGACATGTATTTTTTCTCTACAACAATATTACTCGCACCATATACAGTTTGTAGATTCATTCATTAGTTCATTTTACATCATTGCAGTCGAGTGGATTTGTGAATTTCCTTTTGAATTTGAGAGAATGGACTTTGGTACAGTACAGAACCTTTGGTGTGTGTTAACTCTAACTAATCTAACTCTAATGGGACCGTGTTTTACAAAAGGCGCATTGAGGAGAACTGAAAATAGGTGTTCCACACCAAACATCTAAAGTTTGCAGCAATTTTCTCATCAACTTGGACACGACTTGCAGACTTTGTAGTGAAATGTTGAATGAATCACTGCCGATGCTCCATCTGCTTCTTTTATGGATCCTGCCAATGACCATGGACTGTACAGTTGTACCTCTGGAGTATTGTAAACACCCACACACTGCCTTAACGTCTATACTCGGCCCATTTTTTTTAGATCTAGTTTATGGCTTTTCCAGTTCCTTGGGACTCGCCGTTGCACAGATCTATGGGTAATTGGCGGCATCAAAGACACATCGAGGCTGCCCTCAAACACAAATACCCTGTTCCAAGGCATCTTGGTGGCCGTACGATAAATATTTGACCTGCTTTTAAGGTCACCGATGCTTCGCTGAGACATGATTTGTTTGAGAGCGTGGAGCCCAAAACGTATCCACTAACCACGTCTTTGTGTCACGGTGGCGACTGGTTGGTTCATACACACACACACACACACACACACAGACACACAAGTATCCACCGCGGGTCATCTTTTCTGAGCAATCCTGGCATCATGTGTAACCCTTGGATGGAGCCAGGTTTGGTCTGACTCCTCCTGACTTCCCAACACAACATCAGAAAAATGTTCAATGAGTCATAAAACTGAGTGATGTTTTTCCTTCTTCAATCCACTTTGGCTTGAAATAAATCAAAGTGTCTGCTACTCTTTCACCACATTCCTCTCTGCTCCACACCTACCTGCCTGCCTGCCTGGCGAGTGTTTCACTGAAAAACACCTTAGTCCTTGTACGGGAGTCGTGACTCTCAATTTAAAAAAGGAAACCACCTCAGGAAGCTGTCAGTCAAGGCTCTAATGGTTTCACCAAGGATACATGGTCAACCTATTTTAATCCCCCGGAGGTCATTATACGGGGGTGGGTGTGTGTGTGTGTGTGTGGGGGGGGGGGGTTCACAAAGTCCTGTGACTGCTTCTGTTTTCAGCTTCTCTACTGATGCCGAACACGGGTTCAGTGGAGAAGATTCAGTCTGGCAGACCTGTGAAAAGGAGATTAGTCATTGCCAGACGAAAATTTCCTGTAAGCACTTGTCCAGTCAAGTCAGATTTTATTTGTACTTCGTACTTTCTTGTCAGACCTTTAGCTGGGTACCAAACAACTGTAAATGTGTTAGTTGTATTAGTACGAGTAATAGTAGAAGTAAAGAAAATACAACTCGTCCTTGTTGCATTCCGGATCCGACCTCATACGATGAAAAAAAAAAAAAAAAAAAAAGACTTAGACTTAGAGTGAGTGTGTAGTTTCAAAATACATAGAACTGATATTTTTGGAACAGTCTCATCCCTCAGGTGTCGCTAGAACATAATGAA
>NW_027614530.1:0-22500 GCF_965212315.1 Lampetra planeri | reverse complement strand
TTTCATATGTTTGATTTCAGTTTAGTAGTAACTCTGATCTGCAGAAAGTTCCTCAGTTCAGATTAACAAACTCAGGATTTTCTCAAAATCTGCACTGATTCATTTACAAATCGTATGGACCCTTCATCCACATCAAGCAGCGTTTTTGGTGTGAATGCAATCATTTTTGAAACAGTTCCCAGAGTGAACTAATCTGAAGACGCCACCTTTGCGTTTCCTTTCAACCCACATGCAACATCCCTGTACTGATGACGCCGTAGGCCCACCTCTCCCTTAGCCTGCAAGTACTAACCCGACAAAAACAAAGACGACAACCACAACGATGGAGGACCTCAGTGAAGCCTTTGTTGTTTCAATTAATTTAATTTTAATTGGTATTCTCCCCGCCATCTTCTTCTGAGTGTGTATGTTACATCACATGCTCGTGTCTTTTTCTGTGTCTTTGTTGTTGTGTTTCTGTGACGTCGTTACAGCGTCACCCCACAGGTCAGGTGTTATGTGGACACTGAGTTCACAGATTTTTTTTTTTTTTTAATGAAAAAGAAATAGATTAACTTCCATATTTCCGTCTCCATGTTAAAGTGAACTCAGACACAAATGGAGTTCATGAGACTCAGGGAGCACCATAACAATTGATGTGTAGAGAAAAGCCTGGACACTAGAGGGCGCAGCAGGACAGCAGGTCCAGCATTAGACAAGTCTTTATCGTCATTAGACAACAAGTTGTACAAGGAAATTAGAGCACTGCTCCTGCTGCTGTAAATGGAAAAGAAGTACAACAGTACAACAACAACAACAACAACACAATATTATTAATAAATCATAAGTACTTTTTTTTAAGCTGGGCTAGTCAGTATAAGAACAAACGTAACGGAAATACTTTACTCATCCCATGAGGGAAATTTACAGTCGGAAGGGCTCTCCCAGTTACAGCAATCAACAGAACAAAGGTAAAAATATATAAATATGAATCTAAAATATAAAAATATCAATCTGGGTAGACACAAATTACAGGCAAATCTAAACAGACACTTTAACAAAACTAAACATATTTACAAATAGAATTTTTGAAGGAAAGGGTAAATACAAAGATGTGCAGTTGTGCAAATGTGTATTCAGAGTCCAGGACACGGAAGTATCCAGCTGTAGTACACTGAATGAATGACTTTTCAACACCATCACTGTCTTGATGATTACAAGCTATTTGTTGTGTGTGAATGTTCTAGTTGGTGAATGTTTCTTAATCTCGTGTGTAAAGTGTGTGGATCGTCCAGCGGGGGGCGCCAGAGGCCTGCTCATGGGTCATCAGCTCCTTTTTCAGTTTCTGAAGTCCAGTTCCTCCTTCACTTCGCAAAGACACACAGAATTCCTCTCACACTGGAGACATTCATGATTTATTTCTCATCTGAACTCTTCATGTTTCTTCTCGTCTATGTATTATCCTGCTTTTTTCCTGTTTTAATGTGGTTTGAGCTTTTTTGTTTTCAAGAGTTCAATTTGTTCTTTAGTTAGTTTAATTTGGATGAATTGTTGTTTTGCTGTTTTTGTTGTGAGGCCCTTTGTATTTATATAAAACTGCTGTACAAATAAAGTTATATTGTTGTTGTTGTTGTTATTGTTGTTGTGTGGTTGACGTAACGTTCAACCATTTTCAAGACTTATACCATCAACCTTTGTTGTCCACACACACACACCACAGTCTGGACACTGTGTGTGTGTGTGTGTGTGTGTGTGTGTGTGTGTGTGTGTGTGTGTGTGTGTGTGTGTGTGTGTGTGTGTGTGTGTGTGTGTGTGTGTGTGTGTGTGTGTGTGTCTGTGTTTGTACTAAGCCCCTCCCACCACAGGAGAACAGCGGGTTGTAGATGAGGCGCACACTCCGCTGGTGGGGGCCGCCTCACACACACACACACACACACACATACACACATACACACACCACACACACACACACACACACACACACACACACACACACACATACACACATACACACACACACACACACACACACACACACACACACACGCCCCGCAGCATCCTCCCAGCCCCGGACTCACTCCGCTCCGATCTGAGGAGAAGAGGAGATGGAGCTGGAGTAGACCTCCGTCATCGTTGTGGTCTGCTCCTGAACCTGAACCATGTGGAGATTCACCAACCTGGTCGCGTGTCTGCTGATCCTGTGCAAGGATGCGTCTTCACAGAGCAAGGTAGGTCCTCCAAGGTCTGCACCTCGGGTGACGTGGGATGACGCAGTTTGCATGAATATTTGTCGTATTTGGTCTGCACCTCGGTGACGTGGGATGACGCAGTTTGCATGAATATTTGTCGTATTTCTGGTCAAATCGTCGACCTGAAAGAGTAACTTGTTTTTAGACAGTTGTCACTGGTTTGAAGCAAATGTCCCATGAAATAAGAGGACAAATGGGCCATTGGAGCATGATTTGTATCTTTTTTGTTGTTATGGAAAAAAAAAAGATTTTTCAGCATTTTTTCGTGAAAATGTACCGTAAACGAGTAAAACTTAAGATCAAATCAACAGTCACTTTCCGGGTGTTTCATGAGACTTTTGGATCAGAAATGAGTCAGATAGTCGTAGTAAGATGTTTGGCAGTGGAGGGTGACACCGGCCCGTGTCACCAGGTCATGGTGCAGGTCTGAAGCTGGATGTTGCTGTTGGTATTGGCTGGAAGGTCGAGTGTCATGTCATGTGTGTGGAGATGACCCTCCTCCCTCCGAGGACCTTCAGCATGAACATCACCAGGTTTGAGAAATGACGCCTCAGCGCACTCAGTCCTGATGCCAACAGAGAGTGCGAGAGATGGCACGCGGTGGGGTAACACTAACATCTGAATGTCCCTGTTTGTGCAGCTGCTGAAACCCCTCACACACACACACACACACACACACACACACACACACACACACACACACACACACACACACACACACATACACACACACACACACACACACACACACACACACACACACACACACACACACACACACACACACATCCATTACATGTATGACCAGACAGCTGTCTGCTCTGGATAGGCCATGTTTAGTTTGTAAGGTAGCTGTCTGTCCTGTGTGTGTGTGTGTGTGTGTGTGTGTGTGTGTGTGTGTGTGTGTGTGTGTGTGTGTGTGTGTGTGTGTGTGTGCGTGTCGGACACAGCTAAGACTTAAATCATATTAATAAAGAACTCCTGAGCTATTCTTAATAACAAGCTGAGATTCCATCCTAGAATATAACAATAACACCACTGGTCAGGTCAGGAGTTTACGCTCAGTGCCTCCCTCTACAGGTCGAAACATGCTAATGCACCTGAAATCTGCTGTTGGCTGCAACTGCTGGTCTACTTCACAGGGGAAAACAGAGTTGTTTGTGTTCCACTTTCATGCCACATCGTAGGGCAAAACGAGTCTGTTCTTGTGCTTATTGTTGTCTGCTAACCAACACATGCTGTGGTATTCCACGTATCCACTGTGCTGTCTTGTTGCTCCCCATCTGCCACAGGAGGACTCTCAGGAACACTGTCAGTAACGAGTTGCTGTGGGTTATGCTGTCTATATCTTAGTACTGATGTGATTAGTGAACGTAGCGCCGTACAGACCTGACATTGTATGGTCGATGAGGAGTCGTAGAGTAAATTTACTGTGGAAGTCCCCACCTCTCTGACTTTCGACATTCTCAGCTAACCTGCTATCCAGAGACGCTGCAAACTGCTCATCCTGCTTGTGTGTCTGCCTACACCCTTTCATGTTACGACCTCAACAGTATTCCCACTGACGACAACTCAAACAGTTGCGTGTGTACGAGTCATTGAAATGACCACAGACCTCCGTTTGATCGGTTCATACCCAGCTGCGTACGCCATCCTGACAAGTTGCACATCGCAGCCAGGTTGCTTCTCGCAACAGAGCGAATTGGATGAAATTGGATTACCGTAATGACAGCGAGGTGGCTGTGATCGAACGTCATGTGACAATATCGTGATCACGTTGTATCACAGCTCCAGTATCCTGATGCTAATCGTATCGAGGGTTCTGTGGCGGATCCCGCCCCCACAGCATGGATCTCTCAAACAGTAGATACATGCGTGTTGTGTTTGTACAGTAAATCCCATCATTTAATAACGGAACATTTCCTCCCGACAACCCTCACGAGTCCAGACCCGTTTCCCTGGCGATGCCTCGCTGTTCTCTCTCGCCGTTCCAGCGCCACTGGCATTAATGAGAAACAAAGCCGTCTCAGAGGAGGGCAAGGACAGCACCGTAGGGTGGCGTGGGAACCGGCGCTGGCACCTGCTTTGTGTTTTGGTTGTAAACAAGACCAAGGACAATCAGTGCCTGGGCAGCGGGGGGCTGAAACAAAGGAGGCAGCAGACTGCAGCGTGGCACACGGCCCGCTGAAAACGTCTTCTACTGGAGATGAGCGTCACGAGGCGCATTTGAAAGGACATTTTTGTCTTGTTATTTTGTCGAGCTGACTTCACTGGGGCTGTCACGTGGGGGCCTGATGGAGTGTCAACATCATCAGTCAGCTGGAAGTCAACTCTGTGTTTGGAGCTCAAACAAAGCTGCAGGACAAAGGCCGAAGCCTCTTTCACGTCCAGGCACCGGTCCAGGAAATAAACTGCTTCTGGTGTTCACTTCTGACCCACATTGACGACCGTTCTGCAAACCCTGAACGCGCCTTCATCCTTTAGGAGCCTGTTAATTCATTATCAACAGCACCACTGAATGACCATGCATGGAATAAATCTGAGCTGAACTTTACTCGTCCCCAAAGGGCCACTGGTCTGCAGCAAAGCGATAAAAAACAACAAAAGACAGCACACAAGACTATCTAAGAGGCAGCAGATATGCAGCGGCCCTGTTGGTGTACTGAATCATTAGAATCTGTTCAGTAAAAAGATTCATTCACTGAATACGTCTCCAAAACACCAGGGTGATTAGATCTGTCACGAGTCACAAGGGGTGTGAATACTTACTAAATATAGTGACAAAGTTGTTTAGTTCCGATCTACGACTCACTTTCAGTGTACCTTTGTTTTTTCAGTGAGTGATTCGTGTCGGTCAGCAGATCACTCACTGACTGTGACATGAGTCTTAATGAATCTTAAACGTGACTCTTAAATACCCCTGTGAGCACGACGTCCTCCGTCCCACAGAGGGACGACGTGCAGCTGTTGGTCTTCATCGAGGGGTTACCGTCTCATGACTTTCTTGAACATGTCTTGACAAGGACAGACAACCTCCAAACTCTTCACTGGAGATTTATGGGTGATTTCACGACTTCATATAGTTTAAGGGAGTTTTCTATGTCGTGTATCAGCCTTGTGGTGTCTGATCATTGGATCATTGGATCATTGGATCATTGTCTCCCTTTGCCTGGTTGCACACGTAAGCATGTGAGATGCAGCTTTCCAGTGTGAATTCATTCAAATGAGACAAACTCGACTTATTTGATTAAAGTACAACAAGCAACTGCCTTGCATCCATGGATCGGATTTTGCGGCAAGAAAATATGGATAATAGTGCAATAGTTTGTACATTTGTTTGTTTCTCCTGACGCTACATCCAGTTATGGTTCGTGGTTTTGCTGGAGTCGATCCCAGCTGTCAAAGGGGCCAACGGCAGGGTACGAGTCCCTGGACAGGGTCTTTTCAAGTTCTTTGTCAATGCTCCGTAACGTAGCGACACGTTAGCGTGTGTCATTTGATTTGGTGACCAAAGTTAGACCAAAGTTTTCATTTCTTGAACGTCATTTTCTTTGTGGTAACCCCTAACCCTTCCACCCTACCATTCAACCTTACACCTAAGTCTAACCCCTGACCCTTACACCCAACCAGAACCCTTAATCACCTCCACCAACAATTATATTTCAGAACAATCATCCTCAGATCTGACACACCTGTCTAAGCAAACTGTAACATTTGGTATTAGAAATGTGTCTTTTTGTAATTACTTGATATTAATCACATGTATGACTGCTAACTATTAAAAAGAAGTCTCTGCTGAATGCAGCTGTAGGACCCAGTGTCTCTCCGTGAGGCCGACTAGAGTCTCATTCAAACATCTGTTGCACCAAATCAACTTGGGAAAAGACTTTAGCAACAGCTGTCATTCCTTTCACTTTCCTAGTTGATGTTACCAGAGGAGTATTTGTGCTTGTGAAGGCGTATTTATTACAAAATATCAAAAGATGTATGTGGACGCCGTGGTGATAAGTGGATTGGTGCCATGAAGACAAACCGGCGTCTTAATCCGCTGTGATGAGTCCACAGAGTATCTGCCACAGTCTTTGTAGGAATGTGGATGTGTACCACTAAAGGCCGCAAGGGCTCGATACCACTGGCGTTCGGCTAATTAACACCCTCGTGCCAATGGCTGTGTGCTCACTGACTCGGAACCACCAACCTCACAGTTCATCCCAGACCAAAGGCTGCGGTAGAATCCCCCTTTGTACCGACTTAATCTTTACCACGGCACAGTCAGACTGTTTATCATAAGCACTGCTAATGAGACGAAAAGTCTTTGGCCTGGAATGTCTGTGTGAGAATTCTTGAGTGTCCCTGACGGTAGATGGTTTAAAAGGGGATCGTCTCATCCCTCAAAGTGGACTCGATTGACTAAAGAGCGATTAGAACGAGGATTTACAGCGGCGTTCCTGGGAACGGTTCAAAAAGCAGAGTCCGCCGTTGAATTAGCTGAAGGGCATACGACATCCGTACTCCTCACAGAACAACTGCAAGCACTGAATACCAGAGACAACACCATGAACACAGTAGTTGCTCTTGTTCCAGTCAGCACACACAGGGACACTTGTCTCTGTTGAAGTTGGAGCGTCAGAGTTCAACACCTTTCACTTTCTGGGCAGAAGCAGGAAACTCATGACGTCCCTGCACAGTGTGACGTGAACTGTTCTTATCTCCTCAGCAGCAGCCACACACGCCGCATGTCTTCACAATAAGTTGGACGACTTTGTGTGGAATGTTAAATGGAGGGTATTATAGCGCCATCCAGCTTTTGTCCAAAGTCGCTGTAGGAAGTCGTCCAAGGTCGCTGTCTGACGTTGTTTTTTCAAGTCAAGAACAGATGTCCCATGTGACACACAGTCCAACTGAGGGACCCCGGCTTCAGAGTCCCAGACACCGTCAGTAGCTCCGTGCTATCTGTCAGTATGAACTGTGTTTGTTCTGTTCAGGTCTTTAGTTCATTTCAATGACTCGTTTGGTTTGCTGTCAGTGGCGTTACGGTGTAGTTCTATGTGGCTCACCACAGAATGTGACAGTTATACGACAACTAGTGCAAGTACGGCTTCAGGTTTTTTGTTGTGATCAAACTGGAAAGCAAACAATTCAGTTTTCAACCAGAAATTCTTTCACCGTGAGTTACGACCTCACAGATCCACTGAAAACTGGAGTGAACCGTAAGAACATCTGCGAGGTGGAAGGATGTGGTAAGTCTGGAATCATCCAGTCCAATTACAGTTGCAGGACGCGTCAACGCCAAAGCTCTTAAATGCCTCATCCATTATGTAATTTGTCTTTGTGTTTTTAGCAACTCGGAGCGCCGCTGGGGTTTCTCTTCATCACTGTCAGGGTACGTTAGGTGTCAGAGGCTGCAGCACTTGATCTAATGGAGCGCTCCACGGCGTGCAGGCTCTTTTCCACCCGTTGTGCAGACATGAGTTCATGTTCCTTTTGACCTGAAAACTTGACAGCACTTTAGAGGTTGAAGTCAGACGACTCAAAGCATGCGTTAAATACTCGCTGCTCTTAATTACTGGTGGTCTTGATCGCGTTGACTCTTCTCATGCTGGCAGGTCAGCTCGGCGGGAGACGCTGGACGCTCGCTCAGACGTACCGGTGCATATGATTCGTCCGTCTGAACGTGAAGTTTGTTCTCCGTGGCTCAGGCCAAACATGAAGCACCAAAGTAAATCTGTCTGGAATTTGTCCAACTTAAAGCACCTTAAAGCCGCTGTTGCTATGAAGCAGTCAGTGTTTGGTTGGGGTTAAACAATACGGCTCAGCAGGGGGTGAGGGGGGGCGTGGGGGGGTAGGGGAGCCTCTCCTGCAGAAGTTTAATCTGCTAATCCACTCTGTTTTCATGTGGTTGTAGCATTTGTCAACCGCGGCCTTTTCGCTTGACATGGGTCGAGACCGGGCTGCTTTTGAGTTCTGCCCCGAGTATGTCTGCAGCAATCGGGGGGTGGTATTCCCGCTCCCCGTCTTCCCCCATCACTCGGCCTGCATTCCTTCATTAATGAGCCCCCACCTCCTCCACAGATACACCAGAACTACAGATAGATAGATATATAATAGATAGATAATAGATAGATAGATAGATAGATAGATAGATAGATAGATAATAGATAGATAGATAGATAGATAGATAGATAGATAGATAGATAGATAGATAGATAGAGAGAGGGACTAAGGACAGAGGGGACTAAGGACAGAGGGTGTAAGGACAGAGGGACTAAGGACAGAGGGACTAAGGACAGAGGGACTAAGGACAGAGGATGTAAGGACAGAGGGACTAAGGACAGAGGATGTAAGGACCGAGGATGTAAGGACAGAGGATGTAAGGACAGAGGGACGAAGGACAGAGGATGTAAGGACAGAGGGACTAAGGACAGAGGATGTAAAGACAGAGGGACTAAGGACAGAGGATGTAAGGACAGAGGATGTAAGGACCGAGGATGTAAGGACAGAGGGACTAAGGACAGAGGATGTAAGGACAGAGGACGTAAGGACAGAGGGTGTAAGGACAGAGGGTGTAAGGACAGAGGATGTAAGGACAGAGGACGTAAGGACAGAGGACGTAAGGACAGAGGATGTAAGGACAGAGGGACTAAGGACAGAGGATGTAAGGACAGAGGGTGTAAGGATAGAGGACGTAAGGACAGAGGATGTAAGGACAGAGGGACTAAGGACAGAGGATGTAAGGACAGAGGGTGTAAGGATAGAGGACGTAAGGACAGAGGATGTAAGGACAGAGGGACTAAGGACAGAGGATGTAAGGACAGAGGGACTAAGGACAGAGGAATGTAAGGACAGAGGACGTAAGGACAGAGGATGTAAGGACAGAGGATGTCATTAACTCTGATCCGTTCCCTCTGGAACAGGGTAAAGTATCATCTGCAGACAGATGCGTTGTTCGGTCAAAGACCTTCAGGTGGACGAACGCAGCGACTCCACCTGCTAACAGCCAACAGATGAGTCTGCAGATCAATCGCGTGTGTGTTCTGCTGAGCTTCAGTTCAAAGTGAGCCACATGTGTCTGTCCAGAGGCTTATAAAGACCCTTAAATCTCACGCGTCAGAGACGACCGCTGGGAAACCCCTCAGGACGAGCTCCGAGGGGTGTGAGCAGTTTGTCGGTCAGGTGCAGCCAATGAGAGCACCGGGCCCAGGAGAAATAAAAGACAGGTGGGACGTAAAAACGTCATCAAATGTCTTGTTCTGTTCTCCAACCAGATATGTTTACTATCTGTTTACTATCAGTAGACTAGTAAAGACACCAGAAGTTAGTTTGTGTGTGTGTGTGTGTGTGTGTAATCTGAAATTGCCCGTTCAGAGTTGGGTCACGCAGTGTGGCACACATCGTCGCATGTGTCATTATCAGGAATCTCCTGCTATGACTCTGTCACGTTGATGTGATCGTGGTTTACGAGACAATGACAATGTTCCCGTCACAGGAAACGAATGGACTCCAGAGGTGAGTTCACAGCCCTCTGGATCACACAGACTTGACCTAGACCGTGACTTCAACTCTAAAACACAGTTTTTAGTGTCTTTGTGACCTGAGTGAAATCACATGGAGGAGGTTTGTCAACCTGTGGCCCGTGGGCCCTGATGGGGACACAAAGTACGAGGGACCACTGTCTACTGCTGCTCCTACCCATGACTCCACCCTCAGAAACTGTTCATCGACGTGCTGGGGGATTTTTTCGACCTGTGGCCCGTGGACACCAGCAGACCCACAATAAAACACACATTTGCTGGAGTCAATCCGAATTATTGATGAATGTCTTTTACTTATTTTATCATTATTCTTCTATTTCATTGAACCATCCAGATGAATATTTAATGTATGTTCAGTGATATTGATTATTTCTGTTGAATACTCTTGGTTTTAATTAGAAATGGAGATGCACCCTAGCGGTAGCAACATCGGGACGTAGGTCTGGTTAGCCAAGCCAAGTTTCATTTTACCTTTGGTAACTGCTCCATATTTAACTTTTGTAAAAATTAATTTCCCTCCAGAATTATTAGCATTTCTGATTCAGAAAATAGTAATTAACTTAGCAATGCACTTTGACCTCGAACACCTTTATGTGACGGAACAAGGCGGCAAAGAGACAGTGCCTCGTCTCTGAGGTTGAACAAGTAAATGCCCTCCGATGTAACAATTGAGGAAGTTGAGGAACTTCTCTGCATCACCACCTGGGAGTCTCGGCCTTCTCTGTGCCAGCGTCCGTTCTCTTCCTGTGTTATGAATTATCCATGGTCGCGTTCTGCTGAACCTCTGTCATCATACAACACACTCCAACGCCAACTGGTGACACCGGATCCTTCTGAGTTATGTCTCTGACACTTTGCTCCCACCGAGTCCCACCTGCTAACGTTCTGTTTGCTTTTAGCCGGGACACTTTGATTCTCCTCTGTGGTTTTCCCTCAAGAAAACATGGATTTATGATTCACGGAAGTCCAGCAGGGGTTAGACAAACAGACCAGTTGGCTGGGAAAACTCACTCAGGAACACAGCGTAGGCCTGCGACATCTGCTGTATTGTACACAAGTGGATCAGTGTGCAGGCTAAAGCGCTAAGCTAAGGCGCTAAGCTAAGGCGCTAAGCTAGTCCGTCAGTGTCTCGACTCTTTATAGGACACTCATTGAAATTCTTTGAAATTTGAACCCCAGAGAGCTGTAGGGGATATTGCAAGACATACTTCTACAACAGAACTTGTTTTTTTGTGTGTTTAAAACAAGTCAGTGAAATGCGCTCAGTTCACATAATATGAGTGAGTGGGGGCTAGTTCCTTAGAATAAAGTCATGGATAAGAATGAACAGGACAGCCCTCCATTTTCAGTTTGAATGAATGAAACCCAAACATGCAACCTAAAATGAAAATCATTACAAAAAGCAACTCAGGCAAAAACATGAAGTGAATGATTTGTCCCTGTCTGAAAGAGCGACGCTCCAAATGGTTTTTTGTTCCAAATCAAGGTCAATGAAGTTAACGTATGTGGCTCCGCCCCAGTTTATGGTCAAACATTTTTCCCCAAAACACGTTTAGCTTCGGTTAGAAACTGTTTTTTTGCCAACGCCCAATGTTAGCGCGGACGGGCAGACGGGCACAGACGTGACTTGTACTTTCTTGCAGTAGTGTGACTCTGGTGATCTGTCGCCCCCTTTTGGTTTAAAGTTAAAAGGTAGAGCTGCCGACATCAACAGTCTTAACAAGCTGATTAGAAGGACTCGACAGCGTCTGGAAAGCAGACTTTGAATTTGCGCCCATCCATGGTGGATAATCCTGATTAGCCTGCTGATCATTTCACTAAAACCTTTCTGACTAATATCTGGCTTTTGTGTTCGGTGGGAAAGCGTGCGACCAAATGACGAGTCTGACCCCGGGTCAGGGTTAGTCCGTCTGCACGCAGGTTTAAAGACTCAATGCAAAAATGTGTCTGATACTCTGATGTTGCCGCTTCCAGATCTTTGGGGAGACGGAACCGGTCCGGATGACGTCGGAGGGCTCCGACTGCCGCTGTAAGTGCATCATGCGTCCTCTGAGCAAAGACGCGTGCCTGCGGCTGCGGAGCGGCAGTGTGCGCGTGGAGGACTTCTACACCGTGGAAACGGTCAGCTCTGGATCCGACTGCAAGTGCTCGTGTACGGCACCGCCGTCCTCCCTCAACCCCTGTGAGAACGAATGGAAGATGGAGAAGCTGAAGAAGCAGGCGCCTGAGCTACTGAAGGTGAGCAGAGCGCCGTCTGGTCCTGCCCGTCGGTCCAGTCGGACCTGACAGCCACACCGTTTCTGGGTGAAAACCATCCTGCTCCCACCTCCAGCAGCATGCTGAGGTTAACTGGTCACGGTCAGTCACCCGGGGGTGTGAATGGTTGTCTGTCCTTCGTGTGGCCCTGACGTTCACCCGGTGACAGCTGGGATCCAGCACAACCGCGCCCCGTAACCGGAGCAACGGGAGATGATGAATGAATGAACGGACATTAGCTCACAATTAACCTGTTTTTGTGGTCGTGAGTTACCGTGGCAATGAGTTACCGTGGTGAATAATAAAGAAAGTCTGGTTGTTTCTTTGCCTGGAACTCCGGGAACTAAAATTCACTGATAAGATCTGTTCGTTTTACGGTTCAGCTGAGTGCGGCAGTGGGTGAATCTGGTTCACTGGTTCATTCCCAGCGAATGAGTCGATTCATACGAATCACTCACTGAAAACAAAACTTAAGACTGAATCCGTGTTGTCAACTTAGCAACTTTGTCACAGTATTCCGACAGCTAGGGACTCGTGAGGAAGCCAACGACTCTTTCCGGTGTTTTGGCCGTCGTGTCCCTGGACAAGACCCCACATTGCCCTGTCTGAATGTGAGTGAATGTCTGTGGCTACAGATGTTCATCACCATCAGGGTCTGAATATGGAGTGAATGAATCAACTCCAAAGTGTCTTTGGGTTTCTAGAAAAGGGCTTGATAAGAATGATCTTTATTATTTTGGAGACTGACGTGAAACTGAACGATTCAGAGAACAAATCTTTCAAACGAATCTTTCTAATGATTCAGTACACCTAAAAGGACTGTTTTGCCCATGACTATAACTCAATGAATGTGAGAGGAAAAAGCTTTGAGAGCAAACGGTCGAGCAGCCGAGTCGGATCAATACCGTTAATCAGAGCGAGTGGCTCCCGTTGACGTCCCCCTTGGATCTCCCTCGGGCCCCCCTCGGGTGCATCAATCAAATAGAGCAGTCAGCTTTGTGTTAGTGAATAATGTCAGTCACTTCTCTTTCTATGGCGCCACTGGGCAGCTCCAGTCGATGGTGGACCTCCTGGAGGGAACCCTGTACAGCATGGACCTGCTGAAAGTCCACTCCTACATCAACAAGGTGGTGTCTCAGATGAACACGCTGGAAGAGGTGGGTGAAGGTTGTTCTTCCTTCTTTTCATATGGCTCAAAGTTCACATGAAAACTGACTGGAACAACGGTACATTCCAGACAATCAAGACAAACCTGACGCGAGAGAACGAATTTGTTCGCGACAGCATGGCGAGTCTCAACAACCAGTTCAAGAGATACGAGAACTACTCCAACATCATGATGAGCGTCAAGAAGGAGATCTCCAGCCTCAGCCTGCAGCTGCTTCAGAGGGACTCTTCAGAGAGCAGAGCGCAGGTCAGATCTTCCGTCTTATCAAATGCGATCGCTCCTACAGGTCTGACGTCTCTGGGTGGATGAAAACCTCAAGAGTGTGACTGATATATGACTGATGCTCATGGATGGTAGGAACGAGGGTCCACTGGAAGTCACTGGAAGATGACATTCACGGTGTTGTCTACGTCTGCACTCTGTCAGCTTTTTTTCCACATACCGTGTTTTTTCCACATACCGTGTTTTTTCCACATACTGTGTTTTTTCCACATACTGTGTTTTTTCCACATACTGTGTTTTTCTTCATACCGTGTTTTTTCCACATACCGTGTTTTTTCCACATACTGTGTTTTTTCCACATACTGTGTTTTTCTTCATACCGTGTTTTTTCCACATACTGTGTTTTTTCCTCATACCGTGTTTTTTCCACATACCGTGTTTTTTCCTCATACCGTGTTTTTTCCACATACCGTGTTTTTTCCACATACCGTGTTTTTTCCACATACCGTGTTTTTTCCACATACTGTGTTTTTTCCACATACCGTGTTTTTTCCACATACTGTGTTTTTCTTCATACCGTGTTTTTTCCACATACCGTGTTTTTTCCACATACTGTGTTTTTTCCACATACTGTGTTTTTCTTCATACCGTGTTTTTTCCACATACCGTGTTTTTTCCACATACTGTGTTTTTTCCTCATACTGTGTTTTTTCCACATACTGTGTTTTTTCCACATACTGTGTTTTTCATTGCGAAGTTCAATCGAGATTGACTGAAAGTGAGCAGATCTTATTACCGCAGCATCGTAGCATGATCCGTTCCAACTTCTCCACTCACGAATTGTCTCCGGTTCGCTCCAACATGGATCACTGATGTCAACATGAAAAGAACGTCAGTCCCTGCTGGACATCTGCTGGTGCTGCTGGGACGGGGTCCACCAGCCGTGGGCGTACCGTCAGCTTCAGGCTCATGTCTCCACGTGTGCTGATGAAACTCTGATGGCCTTCGCTTTTTTTACAGGATACAAATGACGGGAAAGCCAAGGGGGCTGTAAAACCGGAGAACAAAAAAGGGCCGGGCTCCAAACCCCCTCCCAAACCCAAAGAAAAAGTCCCGAAGCCCAAGAAGGAGAACATCAAACCTGGAAAGCCGCCGAAGGCCGATCCGACGGCCAAAGCCAAGGTGGCCGGCCACCAGCCGGGCGTGGTGAGGGGCATCACGTACTACAAGGCCGTAAAGAGCGAAGAGGACGAGCTCCGGGGGGGTGAGTTTGCTGACACTGAGTTTGCACGGCCGTCTTTGTGCGATCATCTGCGTGTGATCGACCGTGGCTGTTGAAAAGGATCCAAATGAGTTTCTGTGCGAGCTAATCGGGCCGCACACAACATGTAGCAGGATCACGATCGGCCGAGGCAGACGGAGATGGGGGGGGTGGGGGGGGTGGGGGAGGGTGACAGATATCGTCCTTGATTCATTGTCACAATGTGTGTGTTACAGCAGCAGCACAGAGAAAAAACCTTTCTGAGCACATTGACAACTGGTCAGGAACAAGACACCGTTAACAACAACGTAACACACCTTATTTACACATATACACAAGCAAAAGGTGACATTTATCTATGTATGGTATGACAATAAAACACAATGGACATGAAGATTACAGTAGCTACTAACTACTACTGATGGTTCAGGCTGAAGCAGGAGGATTATAATTGTCTATTCTAAACAAACAAAAAATAAACTGCCCACCAAGAGAATGTTTAAAATATTCATAAAATAAATAAAAGGAAAAAATAAGGACAACAAATAGTTCTGAACTATAACGCTCAGAAATGTCCTGTGAATGAACAATGAATATTCGTAAACTTCAATGACTTCAGTGACTT
Organism: Lampetra planeri; assembly: GCF_965212315.1. NCBI lineage: Eukaryota > Metazoa > Chordata > Hyperoartia > Petromyzontiformes > Petromyzontidae > Lampetra > Lampetra planeri. The sequence continues at coordinate 7,208 of NW_027614530.1, read as the reverse complement.
CCTGTGTCCTTACACAGGAACTATAACTAGTAGTAGTAGTAGTAGTAGTAGTAGTAGTAGTAGTAGTATCCTCCCTCCATGTGCATTTGTCTGTTTGTCTGTTGACAAAACAACTCGAAAAGTTCTGAACGCATTTGAATGAAATGTTGAGTAGATGCTGCTGATGGACCAGGACCAGAGCATTAAACGTTGGTGGTGTTCTGGAACCATCTGGACCCAGGAATCTTCTTCAGAACGTTAGAACTCCACAATAAATGGTCCGATTGGATCCATTGTCTGTCTGGATCTGGATCCTATGATCCAGCACAGGAAATATTCTGGTGCTGGTGGATTTTCAGACAACGAATGAAGATAAAGACATGAACTGACACCAGATTGTTGAGTTGAGCGTCTGAACCAGTGTGAACAGATGTCATCTTCAGTAGTTCTGGAGCTGGATCCTGCAGAAAACCACCGTTAGAGAAATAGTGAATTTAGTCAGTAACTGCTGAACTAAACTCATGTCCGTGCATTTCCAAATGGTCAGGGGACGTTTTCTGGGTGAAGAATACTGGTGGAGATAAAACAAGTTTATATGGATGGAAACGAGCTGGTGTTAGAGTTCTGCTCTGGTTCCGATCATCATCTGGTTCAGTCTCCAGTCGAAGACAATAGGACGTTTCCGTTGGAATGTTTTTGTTTTCTTTTTACACGCTAGTGCGAGATGAATCGGTAATTAACTCTCAAACGTTACACTTAAGTTCGAAGCAATAAAACGGAGAAGAGGAGAAAACGCCAGATCCCGTCACGTGTTGTTTTTAGCCGAGCGACCAACAAGGAGGAAACCTGAGGACGGAAAGACACGGAATGCTGCATCAATGGAGAGCTGCCGCGGCCACGACATGGCTCCACTTCACGGCTCACAATTCTATGTGTGTGTGTGTGTGTGTGAGGAGGGGGGGCGCCTCACCGGTGCAGAGAAAACACTTCCTGACTCCTTCCAATCCTCTTTAAGTCTAGTTGAGTGAATAGGTATGCTGCGTTTGCACAAGGCACACGCACACACACACCGCTGTCAGACCGCGTGTTCTGCCGTGTGTGTGAACCTCAACGGGCCCAGTCGCCCCCGACAAATCACCCAAATGTCGGACAAAGAGCGGGATGCTTTTCTTAAAACGTATTCAAACCTCTATTCAGCATCCACACACACACAGGTCAGGGACGGTGACAGTGGAGCTGCATGATCACGCAGCGACGCCATGATTACCTCAGCGATTACACGGGTTCATGTGGAAGAGTGAAAATATCCTGCCAGCGAAATGATCTAAAGCTCCTTTGAACGAGTGTGTTTCCAATTTCCTGCGCTCAGAAGATCCCGTCAGACACTTCTCGCTCTCTCCACTCATCACCGCTGTTTGTTTCTGGAGTGAAACATCGACGCATCATTGGAAACATTCATTGGAAACATCCTGCTATTACTGCCGAGACGTGTTGGTTTTGTAAAACTGTCAGAACACACATGTCCAGAAGACGCAGCAGGATTCTTCCACGTGTCTGACAGCATCTGTACGGACGTCGGACGGAGCCAGAAGTCAGAAAGAACACCATTCCTCGGATAGCCGCCTGTAACCTGGCGACTGAGTTCAGGATCCAAGATGGTGTCACCAGCTCAGCATCATGTGTCGGTGGTCGCGCTCGCAAACAGCTGTTCTGTAGCCATAGCAACCCCCAAATCAGGAACAACACTTGGTTCGTTCGATTGGTACGTCTAGCTAGCTAGCTAACGTTCATTCATCTTCTCCCGTTGCTCCGGTTACGGGTCTCGGTTGCTCTGGAGCCGATCCCAGCTCTCCACGGGTGAATGAACAGACAACCATTCACACTCACAGTCACACCTAGGGGGGATTTACAGTGACCAGTTAACTTCAGCGTGCATTTGGAAGTGGGAGGAAGCCGGAGTACCTGGAGAAAACCCACAGAGACACAGAATGCAAACATCCCAGGCCGGGAATGGGACCAGGGACTCTCTTGCGATGGGGAGACAGCGCTAACCATTATTTAGTTGCTAATGTTAGCAAAAAAACAACAATAACGATAAGAACAGGTGTCCCCCGACCACTCACTGCTGTACTTATCACTAGAACTAACTGTGGACGCAGTATCACCGAAATATGACGTAGTGTTGTGTAACCGTACAGGTTCAAGTCCAGCGCCGTGCATCCACACGAAAACACTGACACTGGGATCTAAACGAAGAAAACATCTTACTGAACTTTGTACACCCAATTATGTCTCACTAAAAATAATCCCCACCACTTCCTGTCCCCCCCACAGACCAGCCTGCCAAAGCGTTCACCCTCCATCACGTCACCAACGGCCGGTCTGAGGACGAAGGAGCCGAAATGGTCCCGCAGGCGACAGTGGTCGAGCCCGCTCCCGCCGACACCACCGCCGCCCGCCCCCCACGACCGCGGCCAGTACGACCACTACGACAACTGCTACAACATCTGCTAGTGTCAGCACCCAGAGCACGGCGGCGGCGGACAAACCCGTTCCAACCATTTTCCTGCAGCTGGACAACTCCAACAACAACAGCCGGCCGTCTCTCCACCGAGCAGGTCCGAGGGAAATATACCGCCGTTCACATTTGGGGTCACCCATAGCTTCTTCACCAACGGCATCCCCAGCGCTACGCTGGCGCTAGCATACTTTGGAGTACCGTAATTACGTGACTGTCAGAGAATGTTGAACGGTTCCTGAAAGTGTCATCGGCTCCTCTACCTGGTGAAGAAGGAGCTAGAAGGAGAAAACGTCCATCGCTTCCTGAAAGTTGACAAGTTGCACTTCACAGCCAAGTTGCTGTCTTTATGGTAATGACTCGGTAATCCCATTCACTCGGTTTCTGGATGCCACGTCATGACCGTAATGACAGCAGTGTGGCTGTTGTCAACTTCCACAAACCGCTGGACATTTTCTCCTTCTAGCTCCTTCTTCACACAAGGTAGAGGAGCCGATGACACTTCTCAGCTTTCAGGAACAGAGAAACACAACACGACACTAGGGAACTGTTTATTCAAGAAACAACGAACAATGATACACACGTGGAGTCTCCCAGTGTGTGTAACCTGAAGGATTTCATTGGCCTCGGTGGGAAAATACAACTTCACCCGTCCCGTCTATAATGGGTTAATAGCAGGTTCCAATCAGAGGGGTGAACACCTCAAAATCACCCCCCATGACAGTATGCTAGCGCAAATGTATCGGCAGCGAAACCACCAGTGTCAAAGGGCTGATCAACAGTTTTCAGCTGTGCTCACATATTTGCTCAAGGTTTTTCTACTCATCACTTAGCCCTTTAACACCATTAGCTAACACAATGTAGCATTAGCACACAGGAGTGACGGCTGGGGGGGAATAGTAGAAGAGAACGCAGTAGATGTCAGCTGGAGTTGTAACTTACTACATGAACAATGTCCAGACTGTGTTTTGGATTAGTTCAACACTATCTCCATTGAAAAGTTTCCAAAGTACAGACAATCCTAAGAGACCCCAAACGGCGGGAGAGGATTGTGATTCAAATACAACACATGAACAGGTCGGTTCTGTATCTGTAGATGTACCAACTCAACTTCAAGCTGCTATGCTGATCCTGTGTACTTGTCAGGAGTGTTTCAAATGGGGTGATGTCATCCGATGGGGTCGTGGCCTCCAAGCCCTGAGCTGTGAATTCAGTGTGGAATAGTTCATCTGTGGTTTTCACAGTATCGTACCTCAGGTCTGTGACCTCCCTGCGACAGTTTAACGGCAGATGAGCGTGTTTGCCCAGAAATGCACAAGTGTGAAATCGATTGTGATTCTCCGTCACGTCTCTCCCCCAGGGAAGATCCTCAGCTGTGAAGGGACGCTGGCGTCAATCGAGCAGCCCGAGAAGCAGCATAGTTACGGACGCAACGAGGGAGCCTGGATGAAGGATCCTCTGGCCAAAGACTCCAAGATCTATGTCACAAACTATTACTATGGCAACAATCTGGTGGAGTTCCGCAACCTGGACAATTTTAAACAAGGTATTTCTCTTTAGTTGGAGCACAACCGCACTCACAGCGCGCTTGGACAGCGTGAGCAAAGGGTTCGGGCCGAAACAGCTCCCCCCACCTACCTGCTGACCTGTCTATGTCTAATCAGCTATGCCGAGAAGAATAAATCTTGTGAACAGCCGTTGGTTCCTCGGGGTCAGACAGGAACCCAGCTCAGGTCAGTTTCCGCCAAGAAGGTTGGTCAGCAACATCTTCTTGGCTGGTTGTAACTTGTACTGTAACGGTACAATAACATGTGACCTACGAGGCCGATGTTCAGATAAATGGGATGGAAACGTCGGCTCGACCAATGTTCAACCAACACACACACACACACACACACACACCACGGCCAGTCACTGTTTTGTCTCATCTGCTGGCTGTAAATCTGATGAACTGCTCTCAAGATATGCGACACATATGGAACAGTGTCTGTTCAAAACATACAAGTGCAAACTAGATTGGGGGAGCAGTGCCTGACGTCTGTGACTAAGACACAGGAACAGAGTTAACGTATTGAATGTAACAAGGCCCAGAGAAGCATATCGATTAGAATGTACTGGTCTTATTTGTGTCGTAAGGGAGGCAGAGCTTTGCTTTTGTTGACACAGATTCCTGCTGATTGGTCAGTCAGCTCTGTGGAATGCAGGTCTAGGTTGTTCCAGGGCTCCAGTGGGTGGGAAAATCAACTCCTTCCACATCCAGATCAACTGAGGACTTGGATTACACTCTGAGGGAGTTAAGATGAGCCCCTCTCGTGGGACTTGTTGATGCAGATGTATTTGGACAATGGACTTTCTAAATGCACTTACATGTGAAGCGCCCCGCGGCGAGGTGAGCTCTCAGCCGTGTGCGGATGACTAGATATCTTGGTGAGTGGCGGTGATGCCTGCTGGTCTCTGACATGTGCTCTGGCCTTTCCTTTGAACGGGGCATGGTGGGGAGGGATTAGTAGTGCAGGCTGGCATTTGTTCGTGGGACATGGGGGGGTGTCCTACAGCACGTTGTTTTTGTCCTTCGGCGGGCTTTTGGTGAATTATCTTGATCTAAATCAGACTTCCTGAGGTTGAAAGGTTAGGATAGCTGATAGGAAGTGGTTTGAAAATGACACCTACGGTACACAATGTGTCTGTTCAGGAGTGAACCACTGAACAAACTCTGTCACTGTCACATAAAGCCAGCGTGTACACAGTCTGGTACTGTCACAATATTGTTTCTGGTGCTATGTGGAGGATAATACACACACAGCATACACACCAAGTACATGTAACATAAAAGTACGTTAATAAATGGTCGGGAGGCTTATTTATAGTGTTGCCGCTCTCCAAACACGGCGGGAATCAGGACACTGTCACCACTGGGAAAGACAAAAAGATGGTTCCGTCCAATCCCACCAATAGGAAGAAGAGCCCAGGTCTTCAGGTGTGAGTGTACGCTGGGAAAACGCCGTTGGGTGGAAAGTTAAGTATAAATTGTACAAATGAAAAAGATGTAAGTAAAATACAGGTTTCATGTCGGCGTACCGACACTGGATTGAGGACGAGCAAGATGTCGCCGAAATGAGAGATTGTTAGTGTAGAGGATGTTTGATGATCACTGACATATCGTCTGGTTTCCTTTGAGCCTGGTTGTTTCTTCCTCTGGTCTCATACGCATCGTCCATCTTTGGTCATCATACTGGAATCTTGTTTTTGACAGCAGGATGTTCTTGCAAGCATGGATTGAGTGTTTCCCCCGATGCTAACCATAAACCTTTGACGCTGACGTGGTTTTCTCGTTCGTTCTAGGCCGCTGGAGCAATCTCTTCAAACTTCCGTACAACTGGATCGGCACAGGCCACGTGGTTTACAATGGAGCCTTCTACTACAACAGGGCTTTCACCAAGAACATCATCAAGTACGATCTGAGGATGCGATACGTGGCCGCCTGGACACTGCTGCACGATGTCGTGTATGAGGACACCACCCCCTGGAAGTGGAGGGGTCACTCCGACATTGACTTTGCAGTCGACGAGAGCGGCCTGTGGGGTCATCTACCCCTCCATGGACTACGACTACAGCCAGCAAGAGGTGATCGTCATCAGCAAACTGGATCCTGGAGACATGTCCTTAAAGAAAGAAACCACATGGAGGACAGGCCTGAAGAGGAACTCGTACGGGAACTGCTTCATCATCTGCGGCGTCTTGTACGCCATCAATGTATACAACCAGAAGGACGGCGAGGTGCACTATGCTTATGACACCCACACCAACACAGAGGCCACCCCACATCTGCCCTTCACCAATGAGTACTCGTTCACCACCCAGATTGACTACAACCCCAAGGAGAAGGTCCTGTACGCCTGGGACAATGGCCACCAGGTCATCTATCGAGTCAACTTTGTTGACCAGTGAGAACAGCTGCCCAGTGACGCCAACACAGCCAATTCACAGCGCCAGTGTCGGGGTGGCACAAAGACGGAGAAGGTCCAGTATTTGACAGTCTACAGGTGGCCATGTTGGACTCAGCAGGTCAGAGGATGAATCCACGCCGACCAACACACATCATTCCAACCCCGGACCGCACCCGGTGGGCGTCTACAACCTGTACCAGGATACCTGTACCAAGCGTGGAAATGATCTTTGGAGTTGAGCTAATGTAGATAATGAAAGGTCAGCAGGCTGGCTAACTAGCTAACTGATAGCTAGAATCGTTAAAGGGGTAAACAGACAAAAAAAATACATTTGGCAGTTTGGCATCGATGGAGCCAAGGGGACAGGTCAACAGGTCCGTCCGTCAAAGTCCACCACAAACCTTTTAGATCACTTGCAAAGATTGATTTTTTTCCTGCCTTCATCTACTTAAAGGTATTTAGAAGCTTCCACACGTCATGGATCAGCTGTTAGCCAGTATGCTGATCGATGAGATGACAAAAAACCAACGAGGCCAATCAGCTAATGGAAACACAACTTCATTGATCCGCTGCGCCGGAGTCACGTCGGTGGATGTGGAGGTCAGCTCTTTCAGAAATGAGCCTTTAACGTGCAGCTGTGGTGGCTCCCCGTCCACTTCGGGTGTGTTCTCGTGAATCGACAACCGAACGGGTCATTTGTCACTGATGGTTTCTGACTGGACCTGCACTTGGCGTGATCGTCATGGTTACAACGAAAACCCAGA
>NW_027614529.1:50797-152540 GCF_965212315.1 Lampetra planeri | reverse complement strand
CCCCCTCCCTTTCTCCCTCCATCTCTCCCTCCCGTTCTCCCTTCGTCTCTCTTTTTTTTTACGATCAGTGGAAACAAGAAGATGCTCGGTGTATTCGGCACTTTGCTTCGTTCATCATTTCGTAAAAAATATATATATATATTTGTTTTCCCTCCGTCTCTCCCTCCTCTCCTCTCCCTCCCTTTCTCCCTCCGTCTCTCCCTCCCTCTCTCCCTCCCTTTCTCCCTCCGTCTCTCCCTCCCTCTCTCCCTTCCGTGTTGAACGCAACCAGTCCGAGAGAAGCCGGACCCGGGGACATTGCTGCGTTTCCCACTCGCGGTCATTTTTTTCTTTCTCAATTCTCGAAACGCGGAGTGGTAGCGGTCGGGCAGGGCGCGCATTTCCACATTTCCAACCCCTCAAAGAAATAAATTAGCAAATTCCACGTCACATAATTCCCAATCCCTACCACCACCACCACCTCCCCCGCTTCCAACCCCAGCAAAATTAAGATTAATTATACCCAGCGCCCCAAACGCTTGTTTTTTTACAAAGAGCATCTGTTAAAAAAAAAAAATTACACCTATCCACCTATACCTTTATTAATTGCCTTTTTCATTGTATCCTTGTACACGCGCGTATGCGTGTACAAGGTGGTTCTAATGCGAGAACGCGTAATGGTTATTTAATTAATTTGTAACGCATCGCTTAATTTAAATGTTAAAACCGACTGTAGTGCGCGCGCACGAATTATCTTTTTGAAAATTAATTCGGGACTTTTTAAAGAAGAAAAGGGTAAAAAAAAACAGATGACACGTGTATTCTTTGAACATTAATCAACTTTGCTTTGCCGCGATTCAGTTGCGGTTGTTGGCCGAGTTTTACAAATGGCCCCGGGAAAAGGAAGAAGACGACAAATAACATAATAATAAGACAAAATATTAACTTAACAAATGAATGTGTTTCATGCCGGTGTTAACAAACCTATTTACATAGCCGTAAGTATCTTGGACGCCTGTGCCACGCTTTATAAATCGAGGTATTTTTCACGCTTAAATTAATAAACTCGCAGGAGCTGAGACTCTGAGATAACCCTCAGGGTTTGACATGTAAATTGGTAAAGGCTCAGTCCATGCAATTGTTTCACTCGCGCCACCGCTGGCAGAAAGGGCTTCCTCTCTAGAGCAGTGGTTCTCAGAGTGCGGAACCAGGACCACAGATGGGACCAGGACCAAGACCACCAGAATAGTAGGCGCATCTTACAGATCACAAGCCCAATGGTCAGTGGGCAGATCAGCTCCACGGTAGGTGCTGGTGTCAGCGGCATGGGCCCGCATCCGCTGTTCCGTCACTTTACAGTGCAGCATATGTTATTGCTTGGACCGGGCGTCCATCCACGATGTTTGCGTGGATGCGCCGAAGCCGGAACAGCGCGTTGGCAAATTGCAAGCCCATGGGGCTGCACAGAAGTCTAGCAGCCACCAAAACTAAAAAGCAGCACACGCACGTGCACACACACGCGCACACACACGCATACACACACACAGGCGCACACACACACGCACACACGCACACACACACGCGCACACACGCACACACACACAGGCGCGCGCAGACGACACGCGCGCACGCTCGCCGGGAAACCAACGTCGCATGAACGTTCCGGCAAACCGTGGAGGGGAAGACGTTCACCGCGGGGATTGCCCACGCACACGGGACCCCCCCCCCCTGCCCTCCCCCCCCCGGCTCTCGCTTGCCGTGATCGCGAAACGTCGGCGCGGTCCTGGCTGGGTTCGTGTTGCGATTTATGGGGCGATTCGCCCTCGCGAGCGGAACTATAAAACAGACCGCCCCCAATTACAGAGGCGCGTGCACACACCCCCCAACACCACCACCAACACCCACCAACCCCCACCAACACCCACACCCCCACCACCACCCCCCACCACCACCAACACCCACCACCCACCACCACCACACCACCAACACCACCACCTACCAACACCACCAACACCACCCCACCACCACCACCACCACCCACCCCCACCCCCCCCACCACCACCCACACCAACACCACCACCCCACCACCCCCCCCACCACCACCAACACCACCACCAACACCACCCCCAACACCCCCACACCACCCACCACCAACACCACCAACACCACCACCACCAACACCACCAACACCACCCCCCACCACCCCCACCACCCAACACCACCACCACCACCACACCACCACCACCCCCAACACACCACCACCACCACCCCCACCCCCACCACACCCCCACCACCACCACCACCCCCACCACCACCCCCCACCACCCACCAACACCCCCAACACCACCCACCCCCCCTCCCAAGTGACTCGTGGTGGAGAGCCCAGCGAGAGGCATGGAGCACGTGACGTCGCGTGCACGGGAGCGGTGGTGCAACGGTTAGCGCTGCGCTGCCACATCCACCACGTCCACCACCACCTCCGTCATATCACCCGCCACATCCCACCACCCCCACCACCTCCTCCACCACCACCTCCACCACCACCTCCACCACCACCACATCCACCACCTCCACCACCTCCTCCACATCCACCACAACCCTGCTCTACCACCCACCCCCCACCCACCACCTCCACCAACCACCACCACATCCACCACCCCCCACCACATTCACCACAACCTGATGTACATCCACCACCTTGACCACCTTCTCCACCACCACCACCACCACCACATCCACCAACCTCCTTCACCACCTCCTCCACCACCACCACCACCACCCACCACCCCTCCACCACCCACCTACTCCACCACCCACCTACTCCACTACCTCTTCCACCACCCACCACCACCACCACATCCACCCAAATCCACCACCACCCCTCCACCACCACCCACCACCACTACCCTCCACCACCACCAACTCCACCACCACGTCCACCACCCACCTACTCCCACCAACACCTTCTTCACATCCACCACAACCTACTCCACATCCACCACCACCACCTACTCCACCACCACCAACCTCCTCCACATCCACCACCTACTCCACCACCACAACCCTCCTCCACATCCACCACCTACTCCACCACCACAACCTCCTCCACATCCACCACCTCGACCACATCCACCACCTCGACCACCACCATCACCACCACTACCACCTCTTCCATCACCAGCTACCAGCAACACCACCACCACCACAGCACCCCCCTCCCCACCGCCCACACCTCCTGTAAGAAATAAATAATCTTTGAAGCCATTCAAGCATTTCCCGAGAAAATATGTCGCGTTATTTTATAGCGAAATATGCTCTCACTCTCTCACTCTCTCTCTCCCTCTCTCCCTCTCTTCTCCTCTTTAGTCGCCTCGGCTACCCGCAGGATTAATGCATTTAGATTCTTCTTAAGGGGGGAAAGGGGAGGAGGAGGTGATGGTGGTGGGTTCAGAATTTCGACTCCAAACCCCCCCCCCCGGTATTCCTCGCTCACCGCCCCCCACGTCTCTCACCTCTGACTCTCACAACTCCGCTAAACCCCGTAGCGCATGCAGCGGGTTTCAATCGGGGGTAGTACGTGGACCCCTACGGGGGGTGGGGGGGGGGTGGGGTACACGTGGGGAACATCTCAGGGGGGTACGCGGACCCCTATGGGGGGGTACACGTGGACAACGTAATATTTGACACTGAGATCAAGCAGAGCTACTGCGTAGTGTATAATGTAGCGTAGATAATATTAGACACTGAAATCAATCAGAGCTACTGCGTAGTGTATAATGTAGCGTATATAATATTTTACACTGAAATTAAGAATAGCTACTGTGTAGTGTATAAAGTACTCTATTTAATATGTGACACTGAATTCAAGCATATCTAGTATGTAGTGTATAATGTATTTATTCTATTTGACACTGAAATCAGGCATATCTACTATGTAGTGTATAATGTAGCGTAGATAATATTTTACACTGAATTCAAGCATAGCTACTGTGTAGTGTATAATGTAGCGTAGATAATATTTTACACTGAAATCAAGCATAGCTACTGTGTAGTGTATAATGTCGTGTAGATAATATTTGACACTGAAATCAAGCATAGCTACTGTGTAGTGTATAATGTAGCGTAGATAATATTTTACACTGAAATCAAGCATAGCTACTGTGTAGTGTATAATGTCGTGTAGATAATATTTGACACTGAAATCAAGCATAGCTACTGTGTAGTGTATAATGTCGTGTAGATAATATTTGACACTGAAATCAAGCTACTATTTTTCACGCAACACGATATCGATCGCCAGACTGGTTACAGCCTTTGGAGCGGCTTTGCCGTTTTCGCCGGATCGGCCCGGGACAGCCAGATAATGTTGGATGCAGCCGGATAACCGACTATAAATTCACCAACAGTTTAAATGTATAAAACGCTCCCCTTAAACTAATCGTTGTCAGTGGCGCTATGCACCGAAAGGCGGAAAATATCTCAACGTCATCCAAGGAGAGAATGAAGTGAGAAAAACGTTTGAAAACAGCTGGAGAGAGAGAGATCGGAAATCCATCTTTAACGAGGACACGTTTTTAGTCGAGATTTGAAGATGCGCTACGGAGTTGAGTTTGACTCTCACCCTCAAAGTGTCACGCCAAGAGACGGTGCTGAGAGCGAGCAATGCGCAATCGGAGGATCTCAACGATACCTGATGTAATACACATTCCTGTCAACCCACACCTGTCAACCCACACGGTTCACCCCGTATCGTTGTACAGGGAAAATGAGTTTTCAGATTCATGCAGCGTACAGCCGTTTCGATGCCGGCAACAATACGTTTTTATTCTGGCAAATGAGGTACCAATGGTGTAAATGCTTACCCCGAGCTCTCATACTCTGATGGTGCGTTGTCTTTGAGTTGTGCGCATTTTGGCGTCATCTGGTCCAACACCAAGTGAGACTAGGCTCTAAGGAAAGCTGTCTCGGGAGTGGACCAATCAACTTCAAGGACAGTGCATACATTATCAGAGTTGTGTTTTTTGTTTGCATTATGACTGCAGGTATTGTGGTCTATGCAAACATGACTCCTCGTAAAATGGTGTCAGTTTTGTTGCCAGATTAAAGGGTAAAAAAAAACAATTTTTTCTATTTGTGTTTCTCCCTTGTGATGGGAATTTGTGGGATGAAGGATGAGATTTGTAAGTGCACGGGGTGGCCAATTAGGTCTGAGTTGGTCTGTGATAATGTAGGGCACTGATAAGAAGTTGACAGGTATGAATATTCGTGGCTGGAGGACGTCATTGATGTAGGGCAGGGTGGGGACTATAGTAGTAGCCAAATAAAGCGTTGAAAAACCACTACCCTACAGCAAGACTATCTGTCTGTTTAACACGTAGGCTTTCGTGACCAATATAATCCATAATATAGGGGTTTGTTCTCACAAATCTGTCTGTCCGCCTGATGAAGATAGCCGCAACTACTGGTGAAATGACCGCGGAAAATCACTCTCTGCACGACTCGGTCCCACGCGACGTTCAACGGAGATGTACCCTTTGGGGACGTGGTTTTGTTTTGTCATTGAACACCGAATTCGACAAATGCTTTAAGTGTAAACGGTATGCGTTTTTCATAATATCAATGTGTCGTAACCCTCCACCACCCGACACGGCCAATCAGTAAAAAAAGTGTCACGTTGACAAAAGACAAAATAGTTCACTACTTTAGCCCATCGGTGTGTTGAAGCGTGAAACCACAACATTAAAAAAAATTGAGTACGACGTTTCGCTGGTAATTGCATCCAGCATCATCGGGCAATTCGCCAGAATGCGTTTTGTTAAATAGACTTGAACAGTCTGGTTTTTGCGTGTATCTACACATCGGTCTCCGGTTTTCAACCTCACCTGCACACAATCTTCACTTTGGTTGAATTTTATTTGCACCGTCTTTGCCGTTCGCGTCTCTTTAATTTCGGGTGCGGATAAAGAAGAAGAAAATTGGCTCCAGGAGGAGATGCTGCCTGCTACTGCTGCCGCTGCTGCTGCCGCCGCTGCCGCCGCATCCAAAGTTGAACCCACGAAAAGTGGAACCGACGGAGAGCGTAAGACGGAAGGTTGCACGTGGAAGAAGACGACCTGGAGATGGTGATGATGATGGTGATGATGGTGATGATGATGGTGATGATGGTGATGATGGTGATGATGGTGATGGTGATTATGATGGTGGTGATGGTGATGATGATGGTGATGATGATGGTGATGATGGTGATGATGATAGTGATTATGATGGTGGTGGTGATGGTGATGATGATGATAGTGATTATGATGGTGGTGATGATGATGATGATAGTGATTATGATGGTGGTGATGGTGATGATGATGATAGTGATTATGATGGTGGTGATGGTGATGATGGTGATGATGGTGATGATGGTGATGATGATGATGGTGATGATGCTGGTGATGATGGTGATGATTCTAGATTTGTAACTTTCGTGACTGCAAGGAATCATCTTCTTAGGTTTTTTCGGTAAAGTCACGTAGAAAGTAAAATAAAATAAAAACAAAAATCACGACGTTTCGGAGGCAACACAAGTCTCCGTCATCAGGTGGGACCGTCACAGCCAGATTAGCTGTATCAAGTGAGGCAATGATTCAAGATGTAATCCCTTAAAAGCGAGTTGAGGGGGGAGGGAGAGGGAGGGGGGGGAGCTCATCAGACTATGGTAGCCAATGAAAGGAACGTATCGGGAGGGAGGGGGGGCGAGGCCAAAAGGGTGGGCGATGGACGTGGAAGCGCTTGTGCGCAAGCGGCCAATTACTGCACACGCCAACACAATGGAGCGATTGTGCGCAAGCGGCCAGCCACTGCACCCGCCAACACAATGGGCAGAGAGGAGGAGAGGAGGTCTAATACACATGATAGACAAAAGAACGAAAATTATGATGGGTACAAACTTAGGGGGAGCTCATCAGACTATGGTAGCCAATGAATGGAACGTATCGGGAGGGAGGGGGGGGGCGGGGGGGGGGCGAGGCCAAAAGGGTGGGCGACGGACGTGGAAGCGCTTGTGCGCAAGCGGCCAACTGCCGCACACGCCAACACAATGGGCAGAGAGGGGGAGGGGGGGTCTAATACACATGATAGACAAAAGAACGAAAATGCCCATGTTTATACCAATGCTGGCTGAACAATGAAGAGAGTACTGTTAAAATAACTGGGGATGTTAACACTCGGTAAAGTACAGTAAAATAGTGCCTGTCAGATAAGATGGTCCAAAAAATTTGTGATTAAGTCTTTTTTGCGTGGTTGATAACATCTTTCCAATGATTACTTTCATTGGCTACCATAGTCTGATGAGCTCCCCCCCTCCCTCTCCCTCCCCCCTCAACTCGCTTTTAAGGGATTACATCTTGAATCATTGCCTCACTTGATACAGCTAATCTGGCTGTGACGGTCCCACCTGATGACGGAGACTTGTGTTGCCTCCGAAACGTCGTGATTTTTGTTTTTATTTTATTTTACTTTCTACGTGACTTTACCGAAAAAACCTAAGAAGATGGTGATGATGGTGATGATGATGATGGTGATCATGGTGATGATGGTGATGATGGTGATGATCATGCTGGTGATGATGATGATGGTGATGATCATGATGGTGATACCCCGTCGGGCGCGTGCCATCAACACGGTTGTTCAATTGATGAGTGCCACGCGGTTTTTTGTCAACGTGTGTCCGTCCGATCCATCCGTCAGAGTCGTGTGACACCCACATTAGAAGCAGGGCCCTCCTGCTCCCTGGACACGTTGCTGCTCCCACAGCCTTTGCTTTACATTGTAAAGACTCAGCAGCAGCATCATCGTCAGCCGCGGTCAATCCCCTGCTGGATGGAGACCTCCCATTGACATCATCATCATCATCGTCAGCCGTGGTCAATCTACTGCTGCGTGAAGACTTCCCCAAGATATAACCACCATCATCATCATCACCAGTCGTGGTCAATCTACTGCTGCGTGAAGACTTCCCCAAGATATAACCACCATCATCACCATCATCACCAGCCGTGGTCAATCCACCGCTGGATGGAGACCTCCCCAAGCCGCCGTCACCTCCAGCAAACAAAATAAAAGACGACCGCCGTTTTAATTTCTCGAGGGAGATTTTTGTTTTGTTTTCTGGAGCTGAGCCTTTAGCCAGCAGTGGATTGGCCACGGCTGACGATGGTGGTGGTGGTGATGTCTTGGGGAGGCGTTCATCCAGCAGTAGATTGGCCACGGCTGACGATGGTGGTGGTGGTGATGTCTTGGGGAGGCGTTCATCCACCAGTAGATTGGCCACGGCTGATGACGACGATGACGAGGATGATGTTGGGCAAAGAGAGAGAGACGCTGAAATGCATCTTCCACTCTCGTCTCGCTCCGCAGAGTGTGAAATGACACACACACAGAGGCGGCGTTTCGCAGTGAATTATATTTCTCTGCTGCCACTGTGTGGGTGTGTTTGCACGTGTGTGTGTGTGCGTGTGTGTGCACGTGTGTGTGTGCGTGGGTGTGGATGCGTGTGTATGCGCGTGCGTGGGTGTGTGTGCGCATGCGTGGGTGTGTGGGTGTGTGTGTGGGTGGGTGTGTGTGTATTTGTGTGTGTGGGTGTGGTTGTGTGTGGGGGTGTGTGTGTTTGTGTGGGTCGGTTTGTGTGCGGGTGTGTGTGGGTGTGTGTGTGTGGGTGGTTGTGTGTGTGGGTGTGTGTGGGTGTGTTTGTGTGGGTCGGCGTGTGTGTGGGTGTGTTTGTGTGGGTCGGTGTGTGTGCGGGTCGGTGTGTGTGCGGGTGTGTGTGGGTGTGTTTGTGTGGGTCGGCGTGTGTGTGGGTGTGTGTGTGGGTGTGTGTGTGGATGTGTGTGGATGTGTGTGGGTGTGTGTGTGGGTGTGTGTGTGGGTGTGTGTGTGGGTGTGTGTGTGTGGGTGTGTACGCGCGTGCGGGTGGATGGGTAGGGAGCGGTTGTGCAGTGGTTAGCGCTGCGCTACAAACCCAGCGACCCGAGTTCGATTCCCGCTCACGGCCAACACCAGTGACGATTATCTGAACCGGTCCTGGGCCTCCTCTACGTCGACTCAGCCTCAAATGCGTACCTGGTGCAGTGTGTAAACATCGCCACTGGGGAGACAAAGGCGGCCGGGCGTGGTGTCGGCTACCCACGTCCTCCGTCTGTGTGCCGTTCCGGCCTTCACGGGTGTGCTGCTGCCTGCTGCTGCCTGCTGCTGCTGCTGCTTGTTGCTGCTGCCTGCTGCTGCTGCTGCCTGCTGCTGCTGCCTGCTGCTGCTTGTTGCTGCTTGTTGCTGCTGCTGCTTGCTGCTGCTGCTGCTGCTTGCTGCTACTGTCTGCCTGCTGCTGCTTCCTGCTGCTGCTGTTGCTGCTTGTTGCTGCTGCTGCTGCTTGCTGCTGCTGCTGCTTGCTGCTGCTGTCTGCCTGCTGCTGCTTCCTGCTGCTGCTGCTGCTGCTTGTTGCTGCTGCTGCTTGCTGCTGCTGTCTGCCTTCTGCTGCTTGCTGCTGCTGCTGCTTGCTGCTGCTGCTGCTGCTTCTGCTGCTGCTTGCTGCTGCTGCTTGCTGCTGCTGCTGCTTGCTGCTGCTGCTTGCTGCTGCTGCTGCTTGCTACTGCTGCTTGCTGCTGCTTGTTGCTGCTTGTTGCTGCTGCTTGCTGCTGCTGCTGCTTGCTGCTGCTTGTTGCTGCTGCTGCTGCTGCTTGTTGCTGCTGCTTGCTGCTTGCTGCTGCTGCTGCTTGCTGCTGCTGCTGCTGCTTGCTGCTGCTGCTTCCTGCTGTTGCTGCTGCTGCTTGTTGCTGCTTGTTGCTGCTGCTGCTTGCTGCTGCTGCTGCTTGCTGCTGCTGCTGCTTCCTGCTCCTGCTGTTGCTGCTGCTGCTGCTTGCTGCTGCTGCTGCTTGCTGCTGCTGCTGCTGCTTGCTGCTGCTGCTTCCTGCTGTTGCTGCTGCTGCTTGTTGCTGCTTGTTGCTGCTGCTGCTTGCTGCTGCTGCTGCTGCTTGCTGCTGCTGCTGCTTGCTGCTGCTGCTGCTTCCTGCTGCCTGCTGCTGCTGCTTCCTGCTGCTGCTGCCTGCTGCTACTGCTGCTAACTGCTGCTGCTGCTGCTGTTGCTGCTACCTGCTGCTGATACTGCTGCCTGCTGCTGCTAACTGCTGCTGCTGCTGCTAGCGATCATCGGTTGCTTGCACACAGAGCGCGAGAGGAGGCCTCCATCACGCGGGTTCAATTGGTTGTGAATAATAATAATAATAACAATACAACATAATAATAAATAACAATAATAATAGTCATCGCGTGAAAATCACTGCCACGGCAGCAATGTGCTGGTCCGTGCCGCGGAAGATTCAACTCCCTAACTCGCCTACAAATAACAACAACGACGACAATAACGACGAGTCCACAGTTCTTCCGTTTTACTCCTTGGGAGATAAAGAGAGCTGACGCGAAATTCATCCTGAAACCCGCACGCCAAGCGCCTCGACTCTTCCTCGGGAGGGCGATGATGCCGCTGATGCCGCTGCTGCTGAGGCTTTCTACTGGGAGGTTTGGCCGTGAGCTCCATCAGCTACTGAGAGTTTGGATTCGTGTGGGAGGAAGAAACCCAGAGACTCTGGAGACAACCCAGCACCGTGCCCGCCAGCAGTGAAAAAATGATAGAGGAGTCGTTAGTTTGTAAAGAATTCTAGATTTGAAGCTTTCGTGACTGCAAGGATTCATAGTCTTTAATTATTTCGGTAAAGTCACGTGGGTGAAAATAATTCACTGGTCAACACACTCTTTCTGGCATGAGGTATTCCAACGGTTTTAAGGTGATTTTGGGGTGCTGATTCCAAATCTGGCATCAGTTTTTGTCAATCACATCAGGTTCTTGAGATATCAAATATTGCATTTTCAATAAAAACTGCAGAAGAAAAATATTAAATAAATGTGGATATCTACATAAAATGATATTATAAACACACTATCCTAAAAATACAGCACCATATTTTAACACTAAAGCAGTCACTGACTCGCAACAACTTGCAATCATAAGTGACAGAGTTAATTTCGGGTAAAATCAATGAAAATGGGGTATGCCGATAGCATAAAAATGAGATGTGATAGAGCAAATCTGAGATCAGATTTGGAATCAGCACCCTGAAATTAGTCTAGAACAGCTGCAAAAGTCCAGGCCAGAAAAAAATTGTTTTTTTCGTTGACCAGTGTAATATGTTTCGATTTAAAGCTTTCGTGACTGCAGGGATTCATCTTCTTGGTTCTTTCGGTAAAGTCACGTAGAATGGAAATAATAAAATAATTCTCACGACGTTTCGGCCACAACGCAAGCAGAGGAAATCAGAGAATCCGGAAGAACTCCACTGCAGAACAGGGGGAGAGAATACAAACTCCACTCACTCTAAAAACTCACAGCCACAAAGACAAAGATCCCCGTGTAGCCTTAACAGACTGTTGGGGCAAGTGCCGTTAGCGAGCACCTATGAAGGTCGGCACAGCTCACGAGGGGGTGGGTGGTCAACACCACGCCCGGCCGCCTTTGTCTCCCCACTGGTGATGTTTACTACACACCACACCAGGTGCTCATCTGAGGCTGTGTCGACCTAGGGGAGGCCCATGACCAGGTTCAGTTAATCGTCACCGGTGTTGGCCGTGAGTCGGAATCGAACTCGGGTTCGGCGGGTTCGTAGCGCAGCGCGCTAACCGCTGCGCCACCGCTCCCCACACACTCACACTCTGCAGAACAGGGGGAGAAACACACAAAGTCCACACACACATTGCCACCCGAGTCGCGAGTGTTACCACTGCAGTACCGCCACTCTGCCACCCATCTCTTCGACTCGGGTTGCGTGCGAACGGGTTGCACGCGAACGGGTTGCGTGCGAACCCGTTGCGTGCAACCGATCCCTCGGGGTGCACATCCCGGCCAAGAAGACTCGACAGCCAGACACTTCTGCGCAAACCATCGCCGGCATTGGAAATCTGCCCGGGACAATTTTTTTTTAAACGTGGGACGCAATTTATTTTTCAACCGTGTCTTCGCATGTAATCTTTATCACGATTCCTCCCTCACACCCACCAACCCCCCCACCCTCCGGGAAAAATTGATCGACGTCTTTGGCCGACCACGTCCACCGATTTCCCGTTGCGGGAAAGGGGAAGTTGTTTGATTTATGGAAAGTTAACGACGTCCGTCTGTGCCAGACAGCGGAGAAGTTCTTCGCTGTTTGGCAAAGTGCGTATTTTTTTTGCATGTCGTGGTTAACAACATCATCATCATCATCACAGGCCATCGCTCGCAACGAACTTCCAGAGAAAATTTCGATTTAAAGCTTTCGTGACTGCAGGGATTCATCTTCTTGGTTCTTTCGGTAAAGTCACGTAGAAGGGAAATAATAAAACAATAAAAATAAAACAATAAAACACAATTCTCACGACGTTTCCGCCACAACGCAAGCAACCGTCCTCAGGTGAAGAACAGGTCTGTCGGAAAGACATCGTCTGAATGGTGTCCGTCAAGTGTACGCGAGTGTGGGTCAGTGGTTAGCGCGCTGCGCTGCGAAACACGACGACCCGAATCCGACTCCTGGTCACAACGAACATCAGTGGAGAGTGGACCGCTGTCAATGCACCGCGCGCCATGCAACACATGGTGTTGGTGACGGCAATGCACCACGTGCCATGCCTTTCCCAGGGCAGCTTCACACACTGGCGTCCAACGATGTCAATGCACGTAGACGAACACTGCCCATAGGCTTAGCGCCGCAACTCCCGTTAGCACGTTCGGCTACGTACGGTGCGAAAGAAGTTCAACGTACACACTTACAGACTGCCCATCGACTAAGACTGCCCATAGACTCAGTGCTGCACCTCTGATTAGCACGGATGGCTACATAGGGCGCGGAAGAAGTTCAAAATACACACTTACAGAAACTGCCGCCCACAGGCTAACACTACCCATTGATTCAGCACTGCACCTCCCATTAGCACGGTTGGCCACGTACCGGTGCAAAATAAGTTCAAAGTACGCACTTACATACAAACAGCTGGGAAATGACCCCCCACCCGCGTCCCCCGCCACCCGTGCCTCCTAAACAAAAAATGACATTTGCAAGCCTCCACCATAAAACAAAAAATTTCATTTTTTTGTCTTTCCAAGAGCTTCCCCCCCCCACCCCCCACCCCATGTTTCTAATTTGCCATTTATGAGCCCCGATCAATTCCGTCAAAAGAGGCTTTGCCTTGTTTACTGCGCCTCGCAATCGACCGACCCAACGACTGTTTCTCTCCCCGTCCGAGCCGCCCACGGCTCCACTTTCATCGCTACCCCCCCCCACCACCCCCCCCGGACAGGACAGACGGATTGGTTTGAAGGGGAGCGGCGGTGGGAGCGGTGGCAGTCCGTCATAGACACTGGACATCCGTGTCGGGGCCAGCTCCGAGCACCGCCCGCTGGCGAAGGGAAACCCTCCGCCAAGAAGGCACGCGGCCGACTCGTCCAGACGGAGAGTAAAGACACGTTCATGAACTAAACTGAGATATTGGGTTGTTGGTATTTTGCCAGGTATGGCCCCTCGCTGAGCTACGGAGGGGACTTTTTCAGAAGCGACCTGGTCCATCACGAACGATGGCACAGCCAGGTGGCTCGTCACCGTCGCGTGGAAAATTAACGGCGGCCAAAGAATCTAAACGCGTGGCGTTGAGTCTAAACGTGGAGGGGAAAACCGGAGGACCCGCAGAAAAATCCACGTGGCCACGGGGAGAGAGAGAGACACTGCAAACTCCAAATATACAGCAGCAGGCGTCAGGGTCAGGATTGAACCCACGACCTCCTGCGTACCGGGCGAGGTAGTTAACATCTCATCACAGGGGAGAGAGACACGCAAACTCCAAATATACAGCAGCAGGCGTCAGGGTTGGGATTGAACCCACGACCTCCTGCGTACCGGGCGAGGTAGTCAACATCTCCCCTGCCTTCACCGTAGCCTCTGTACAAATAGCAGTTGCTTGTGGTAGGGTATAGTGTAGGCACTGTCAACTGGGGGCCCCTTCCACCAGCAGTCGTGTGAGCAAGCAGCTGCAGGGCTGCGTTTTTACCTTACAGGAGCGGGGGTGGCGGTGCAGTGTTAACGCGCGTGCCTCGCAGCAAGAAGCTCCGCAGTTCGATTCCGGACTCGGGTGACTTTCTGTGTGGAGTTTGTATGTTCTCCCCCTGCTCTGCAGTGTGTGAGTGTGGGTGAGTGGTGCGTGTATGTTCTCTCCCTGTTCTGCAGTGTGTGAGTGAGTGAGTGGAGTTTGTGTGTTCTCCCCCTGTTCTACAGAGTGAGTGGAGTGTGTAAGATCTCGCCCTGTTCTACAGAGTGAGTGAGTGGAGTTTGTGTGATCTCCGCCTGTTCTGCAGAGTGAGTGAGTGGAGTTTGTATGATCTCCCCCTGTTCTGCGTGGGCTTCCCCCCAGTTCTCCGCTTTCCTCCAGACAGCTATAACCACAACAACAACAATAAACTCCATGCAATGCAACTGGTCTCCACCTAAGCATACAACTTTAAAAGGTCACCTGGCAAATCACTCAATCGGCATTCACAATATTTATTCATACCGGAGGAATCCGATGAGCCATGAAGCTCTTTTATAACAAATGTCTAGTAGGGACACGCGGTCAAAGCGTTACAACAACAAACACAATAAAATGAAATAAATAATTTTATAAAATAAATTCTTTTATTTTATAAAATAAAATTATTTTATTGTATAAAATATAATTATTTTATTTTCTATTTACGTGACTTTACCGAAAGAACCAAACAGTATGGATTCCTGCAGTCACGAAAGCTTCAAATCAACAAACACAATACAACACAAACACAACAGTAGTGCAAAGCAGCAGCAGCACCCTCCTGGCTGTGAGTGGTGAGATGTTAACTACCTCACCTGGTATGCAGGAGGTCGTGGGTTCGATCTCAACCCTGACGCTTGCTGTATATTTGGAGCTTGCAGTGTCTCTCTCTCTCTCTCCACTGGTTGCGTGGACTTTCCTCCGGGTCCTCTGGTCTTTCCTCCGCATTTAGAATCAACGTCACGCGCTTCAAGTATTTGGCCGACGCTATAAATTTCCACCCGATGACGATAATCAACTTCATCGAGCTATCATCTGCCATGGCCAGCGAGGCTTTACCTAGTAAAATAATAATAAAACATTCGAGCGGTTTTAGTTTCGTTTTTTAACGAGCGTCACACCTTTCGCTACTCCAGTAACATGGCCATGCAGTCGTTGAATATCTCTCCCTCTCCATCCATGCCTCCGAACACCAGGCAGAGGGACGCGGTGCAGCCGGCGGTGCCGCCGGGGTCTCCGATCACCGATGCCGGGACCCGACCAGCGCCGGCAGCGGCGACGACGTCCGGGCCGTGCAGCGGCGCGACGCCGGTCGCTCCGCTGGGAGCGGACGATGGGGAAGCGGCACGCTCCGTCTCGTCGGGTGAGCGGCGTGGGGCCGACTCGGACTGACCAGCAGCGTCACGAGGAGGAGGATGAGGAGGATGAGGAGGTGATGAGGCTCCGGCAACAGCAGCAGCTGCGTCTTGGGGTAGTTCTGGTGAGTCCTACGGATTGGGCGGACGGACGTGTTTGTCAAATGGGCGGCTGTCACCTTTTGAAAATTAACGTAAGTATTAAACCAACTCAAACTTCAAACTATGTCTTACTTTAGCAGGTAAGGCCCACTGAGCTGTGTAGCTGTTTTTCAGAAACGACCTGGCCACAAATGATAGCTCTACAAAGTGGCTTAGCACGTGGAGATTTATAGAAGCCCAATAATCGAGATGCACGTTTATTCTAAATGGGGAAATAAAAAATCCGGAGGACCCGGGGAAAAATTCACGGAACCACGGGAAGAGTTTCCAAGCGTCAAGGTCAGGATCGAACCCATGACCCTGTATACCAGACAAGGAAGATCTCACCATCACCGAGTCCAAATACTCTTTTTCAAGAGGGTCCTGCAAAACTGAGATGTTTGGCAACATTTAATTTGTAAGGCGTGCTCTTGAAAGTGGGAGGAAACCCACCATGCGTATGAATGGTTAACTCTTCAGAGATCCACACGAATGGGTTCTCAAACACACGTGTTGTACTGCCATCTCCTAGCCACCTCGCAGCCCCAGGAGAGTGCGTGGAGGGGAGTGGAGTGAGATGAGAGGGGAGAGGCAGGAGAGAGCGTGGAGGGGAGTGGAGTGAGATGAGAGGGGAGAGGCAGGAGAGAGCGTGGAGGGGAGTGTAGTGAGATGAGGGGGGAGAGGCAGGAGAGTGCGTGGAGGGGAGTGGAGTGAGATGAGAGGGGAGAGGCAGGAGAGTGCATGGAGGGGAGTGGAGTGAGATGAGAGGGGAGAGGCAGGAGAGTGCATGGAGGGGAGTGGAGTGAGATGAGAGGGGAGAGGCAGGAGAGTGCGTGGAGGGGAGTGGAGTGAGATGAGAGGGGAGAGGCAGGAGAGTGCGTGGAAGGGAGTATCGTGAGAGCCTACGGAGGATGGTGCTGAGTAGCGCAATCGTGCAATTGACCTGGGGTCATCGCAGAGCCTTGCGAGCGTGCACTCGGCCTTGCCTGCGCACGGGACAGCTGTGCAGCGCGTGTGTCGTTGTCATACCGGTCTGAGACGGGTGACCCAGGGGATGACACACATGGCATGGTCGAGTCGTGGGGCCGGGGGTGGACAGTTCAGCTTCACCAGCGTCCACCGCTGCTTATCTGCCAACAACGTACATAAAACCGTCCATCGCAAGCGTCCATCACAAGCGCCCATCACAACAACTGTTCATCACAAGCGCCCATCAATTCACGCATGAAGGTCAAAGCAACCTAGCCACAAGTGATAGCACAACGAAGTGGCTTATCGCGTGGAAATTTATAACAGCAATACTTTAAACGCGTGCTATTGATTCTGAATGTGGAGGGAAATACCGGAGGACCTGGTGAAAAATCCACGCGACCACGGGGAGAGAGAGACACACGAAAACTCCAAATATACAGCAGGCATCAGGGGCGGAATCGAACCCACGACCTCCTGTACCCCAGGCGAGGTAGTTAACATCTCGCCACCGCCGCGCCCTTATACACAAAACGTACGTACACGCGTGTGCACGGGTCCATCCCACATGCCCATGTATCTGTGTGCTAGTGTGCCTGCGTGCCAGCGTGCCAGCATGCGTGCCAGCGTGAGTGCCAGGGTGTGTGCGTGCGTGCCAGCGTGCGTGCGTGCCAGCGTGCGTGTCGGTGTGCGTGTCAGCGTGCGTGCCAGCGTGCGTGCCAGCGTGCATGCGTGTGTGCCAGCGTGCGTGCGTGCCAGTGTGTGTGCGTGCGTGCGTGCGTGCCAGCCAGCGTGTGTGCGTGCGTGCCAGCGTGCATGCGTGCCAGCGTGCGTGCCAGCGTGCGTGCGTGCGTGTGTGCCAGCGTGCGTGCGTGCCAGTGTGTGCCAGCGTGTGTGCGTGCGTGCCAGCGTGTGTGCCAGCGTGTGTGCGTGTGTGCCAGCGTGTGTGCGTGCCAGTGTGTGTGCGTGCGTGCCAGCGTGTGTGCCAGCGTGTGTGCGTGCGTGCCAGCGTGCGTGCCAGCGTGCGCTAGTCACTCACCGACGTGGAACTTGTAGGCGCAGCTCAGGGCCCCCGTGGGGCCCAGGCCCCCGAACGTGAAGAGGAACCTGCCGTGGGCCAGGGCGGCGTGCGCGGCGCGGCCCGACGGGACGTCCCCACGGCAACGCACCTTCTCCCAGCGCAGGGCCGCTGTGGGCCGGGGCAGGCACGACAAAGCGCGCGTCATCACGTGGTCGTGCCGCCCGTTGGCGCAGTAGGGGGCACAGGTGGTGCATCAGCCAGTCATCTCGGTCATCTCGGTCATCTCGGTCATCTCAGTCAGTCGACCCGTGGCACCTGCTGGGTCTGTTCCGTGACCTCCTGCCAGCGGGCGTTCGACACTTCACGTGGCCTCAAGGTGCACATGGCCTGGCACAAGCGTCGTGGTGACGTCACCGCCACTTAGTGGCGAATGGCGGTTGTTGTTGTGCCGCCCGTTGTTGTTGTTGTGCACGGCTGCGTGGGTTTACACGGTTGTGCCGTTGCGAGTCTCTCCATTGTGTATTCCGGTTGTGCCGCCTGTTGTTGTTGTTGTACCGTACGTACCCAACCGTGCTAAACAGAAATAGCAGTTCAAAAGAAATGAGATTTGAATCGAGATGTAAAAGTGCATTAGCTCCAACGGCGTCCTAATATCTTGGAAGAGAATTCCAAACAGCCGCAACGTATCTCCGTCGTGTGTCCGGGTCGTGCCACCTGTTGTCATTGTTGTCGTTGTTGTTGTGTATACAACTGTGTGTGTTTACCGAACATCCCAATGCTGCAAAGTTAACCGCAAATGTTACTCGGGGGTGGTGGGGGGGGGGTGACAAAATGGTGACGGACGAGCTGACGACGATCGCCGCCGGCGACGATGACTACGACGGCAGCGAAGATTTCGCCACGAATCGGGAATGAGTCCGCTCGCAAAGACCCGGGCGCCCCCTAGCGTGCACACGGCATGGACAGGCGAGGGCCACAGCAGAGGTCGCAACCGGGTACCCGATACCCGTACCCTACCCGATACCCGGCTACCCGTACCCGGCCGGGTACGGGTAGCCGTTTGCGACCCTGGTGCAGCCGGGTACGGGTAGGCCGTGAGTCACTGGTGAGTCACCGTTTGTCACTCATTTCCCAACGTCTTGTCTCTTCTCACAATTCGAGTTCCTAGAATCAACCCACCCGCGCCTGCAACATGGCTTCATCCCAGAGGTCGCAATAAGGTACCCGATACCCGTATCCTACCCGTACCCGACCGAGAGAGAGAGACACGCAAACTCCAAATACACAGCAGCAGGCGTCACGGTCTGGATCGAACCTACGACCTCCTGTACACCAGGCGAGGTAGTAAACATCTCCGAGCCACCACGGTGCCCCTAGTATGTATTACGTTGAACTTCTTTCGAACATTCCGTAGCCAACCGTACTCATCGGCGGTGCCAAGTGTTAACGGATGAGTCTCAAGAGAGGCCCTCTTCGCGCGGCGTTAGTAGCCGCGACTCGGCTCCCATGTCCGGCACGCTTACCGGTGTCAAGCACGTGGAGGTCAGAGAGGAAGTCGGAGCCGTCCATGCCGGCGTGCACGTAAAGCCGAGCGCCGACGCACGCCACCGCGTGGCCGTGCCGCGGTGATGGGGCCACGCCGCTGGTCTCGGGGCACGACCAGCGCTGGTTCACTGCGCGGGACAGAACGGTACGCGTCGCTACCGTACACGCACCGCAGTGGTGGTTTTCCACAGAGGCCGAGCTTCACACCGCTGGTACCGGTCATCGGCAAGTCCACTCAGCTCCACATACTCCCTGTACCGCATCAGCTCCGTCTCTTCTCCAGCTCGTGCCACTCACTCACCCACCCACTCATCAAACTCACTCATCCGCTCACTCACTTACTCATCCACTCACTCACACACTTATTCATCCACTCACTCACACACTCACTTACTCATCCACTCACTCACACACTCACTCATCAGTCCACCTTTTCTCCAGCCCATCCCGCTCACTCACCCACTCATCAACCCATCTGTTCTCTAGTCCGTGCTGCACCCATTTATCCCCCTCCATCTGGCCAAACAGAAGCTGCTTGGACATGCGGTGGCTGGCCAACGCAGCCTCGCCTGCCGTTGGAGCTCACTGATTATGGGACCAAGTCCAGATCTTTCAAGGATCTGTAAATGCCTCACACTGTAATCGAGTCTGGTTCAAACCAGGATTGATCATAAAAGCAGGGCCAGCCTGAATGTTTCAAGCAGCCGGTGCGGGTGTTCCAGTCGGAGTCCACGTTTCACAAGCGTAGAGAAGAGATGGCGAGACTGTGTAGTGTCAGAGAAGAGCCTAGTCTTCATTTGCAGCGACAGGCTAAGCAGTTTCCACACAGCCGTTACTTACGCAGCCAATGAGAAGATAATGCCACTTGGCAGATTCAAAGTGCCATCTCCGCTGCCAAACCGGAACCCGTCGTGAGCGCGCTGCCACGAATATGGGAATTGTTCCACTCTCTCCACAAGCGCTCCATTGCAGCAACAAGATAAAGACAAAGATACCCGCCCCTCCGTATAGGCTTAACAGACAGTTGCGGCAAGTGCTTCTTAGCGAGTCACACCTATGAAGGCCGGCACGGCACGCGAGGGGGTGGGTGGCCAGCACCACGTCCGGCCGCGCCTATCCATACACACAGACTCAAGTACTACTCGTTTCAGGCTGAGTCGACCTCGTGTGGGGGGGTACACTCACCAGAGTCGAAGGCGTAGAGGCGGGCGTCCCTGACGGCGCTCGCCCCGTGCGCTCCGCCCCCCACGACGTACAGCGTGCCCCCCACCGCCGCCGCACCGCTGTGGTACGTGCGGGGGCAGGGGGGGGTGCCCCCCACTGGGGGGCTCTCCCACCTGCGTTGCTCTGACAAACACAGAGACGCCCCCCCAAACCCGGCCGCCCCCATTCAAACCTGGTTACCGCGTCGCGCGCTTTCGGACGCGCTGCTGTGGCCGTCTGGAACGCTCTTCCGTTTGATATTAGGAAGCCACTGGAGCTATGATGCACTTTTAAATCGTCGTCTAGATTAACAAAGTCATTACTTTAAAACTACTTTTTGTGTTTAGTTTGTTGTCCTTCCCCCGCACCTCCGATTAGGAGGGTTGTCTACGTATGGTGCGAAAGAAGTTCAACATACGTACGTAGCAATATTTTGGAACAACCCTGTTTCCTCCCTTAACATTGTAACTCTGCCTTCAAATAATATCCTGAAGCATAATGAGTGCTGGATACAACTGCATTTGCAAATGTGATTTGTAACTTTCATCCTTACCAATGTATGGATATTGAACATACATACGTTTCATATTAAGAGTTATAAGCCATTCATTTTTGGTTTCGACCACGTAATGATCTGACCAAATTTGCGTCGTCAAGACCCTCCCCACTATGCCAGGCGACCGCGTTACGCGAAGGGGCGACTCACCCAAATCCAACCGCTGAACACAATTCCTGTTGCCCGTACGATCGGCTCCGCCAAAGACCCACAGCCCAGCGGAGCTGCTACTCGTGAGCGATGGAGGAGGAGGAGGAGGGCTCTCTGTGGAGCCGCGAGGGCTTCCATCCAAAGCCGCCTCGGCGCCACTTGCGCGCCCGCCACCGCCTTCCGGGGTGGAACTATTTCCATCGGCGGAACTACTTTCAGCGAGGGGGGCGGAGGGAGAGATGAAGGCGGCGTGTTCGTAGCGCGGCTGCAGGCCGCGCCAGTCGGGGGTACGCCACTCGTAGGTATCTACACGCGCGCAGAGAGACACAGGCACACAAAGAACCTCTGTATAGCCTGTAACAAACTGTTGGGGCAAGTGCTGTTAGCGAGGACCTATGAAGGCCGGCACGGCACACGAGAGGGTGGGTGGCCAGCACCACGCCCGGGTCCCTTCATGACGGTAGTCAAATGCTCGATACGTGGAGGGAAAAACCGGAGGACCCGGAGAAAAATCCACGCGACCACAGGGAGAGAAAGGGAGAGAGAGAGATGCAAACTCCAAATATACAGCAGGCGTCAGGGTCGGGATCGAACCTACGACCTCCTGTACACCAGGCGAGGTAGTAAACATCTCCTAGCCACCACGGTGCCCCTAGTATGTATTACGTTGAACTTCTTTAGAACATTACGTAGCCAACCGTACTCATCGGAGGTGTCAAGTGTTAACGGATGAGTCTTAAGAGAGACCCAGGGAATGGTCGGGATCAATGTTTAAACACATCACCAGGTGCTCATTTGCGGCAAAGTTCACCTGGAGAGGCCCAGGATCGGTTCATATATTGGTCACGGATGTTGGCCATGAGCGGGAATCGAACCCGGGTCACGGGGTTCGCAGCGCAGCGCGCTAACCGCAGCGCGCTAACCGCAACGCTACGGCTCCGCACACCACAACGCCACACGCACACACAAATACGCGCGTGAGCGCACCCAGGTCCAGGACCACCGTGTGCTTGAAGCTGGCCTCGGGATTGGCTCCGCCGACGATCAGCACCCGTCCCATCGCTCCGCCCCGAGAGCCCGCCAGGTGCGTGCAGGTGTGGCCCACGGTGACGGGGGGCGGTTGGCCACGTGGGGCTAACACGTACCTGCCCCACGGCCAGATGGGGAGGGGAGGGGACGCACACACACACACACACGTACACGCTGCGTATATACACGATTATACGTACACGTACGAAACACACACACACGCGTATACGTACACCCCCGGCCGGCCGCCCCCCAACGCCGCTTTCAGATGCGCTTCTGCGGCCGTCTGGAACGCTCTTCCTTCCGATGTCAGGAAGCCGCTGGAGCTACGCACTTTTTAAATAATTTGGATTAAGAACTAATTTCTTGAGAACTGCTTTTTGTGTTGAGTTTGTTGTCCTTCCCCCGCATCTCCGATTAGAACAGTTGACTACGTAAGGAGCCAAAGAAGCTCTACATCTTCCTTGCCTGGTATGCAGAAGGTCAGGGGTTCGATCCCGACCCTGACGGCTTTATATTTGGATTTTGCACCTTCTCCCCGTGGCCGCGTGGATGTCTCTCTCCGGGTCCTCCAATTGTTTTCCCTCCACATGTATAAACACGTGTTCCGACTACTTAGATTATTTTGGCTGCTATAAATTTCCAAGCGATTAGCCACTTCGTTGAGCTATCATTTGTGGCCAGGTCGCTTCTGAAAAAGGAGCTCATAGCTCAGTGGGCCTTACCTGCTAAAATAAAAAAAATTGTTGAGTCTCATTCTTCATTTTTTTGGTGATTTTATAACCTTTTCTATACTTTGCCACTCCTATCGTGTTTTTTGTAGTCATACCTCGGTATACGACTGCTTTGAAATACGTAGAATTTGTTATACGTCGTGTTTTGACGAGAGAGAAATGTCTTGAGATACGACGTGTTGCTTGGGATACGACGCGCTTGCTATCGACTCCTCTCAGCAAAGTAAAGTGATGTTAAATTGTATTTTATTTCAATTTATTTTAATTTATTCACGCATTTATTTTAATTTATGTATGCATTTGAGTAATACGTAGTGTCTAAATTATTTTATACAACCCCATTAATGTATAATATGCCAAAAAAATAACATTTCTTATACTCTGGAACGGATTATTTCCATTTCCTTTATTTCTTATGGGAAAATCCGTTTGGTATACGTCATTTTCGGTATAAGTCCTACCTTCTGGAACGAATAAACGACGTATATCGATTTACCACTGTAATTGTGATTGTTGTTGTAACTTTCTGACCCCATGCACCTACTGGACATGTGTGAAAAAAAGAGCATTATAGCTCATCGGATTCCTCCTCCGGTATAAATACACATTCTGATTCTGATTGAACGCACCGGGTGAACTCAAGCGATAACAAACCGTTAAATGCTTTTACGGGTGACACTTTAATTAGGTTGGACGTGCCCACTAGTGCAGGTTCTTAACGACACAAATTTTGGTCAGATCGTTACGGTGGGCTAACATCTCAAAAATCAATTATGAATCAGGATATTTCATTTGTCCGGGGGATCAAAACAATCGTCTGGAACAAAAATACATTATTTCCAATACAAGTAAAACTGTTCATCCACGTTATCATTTCATTGTAATTCTCTCATCCTAATTTATTGAAATCAAAAATTGTATTCGCCCATTGCGGTCGGGATCGCATTAAAAAAAATGCGCGCCCCAAAGTTGGGTCAACGGGCACCCATGGGTTGTACTGTGCGAAAGCAGTTCAACGTGGTGGCTATGAATGAATGCCTCCTTACCAAAGTCCCGGCTTTGGGATGTCACCAGGCTCCAGGATGGCATGCAAATCCATGATTCCTGATCTTCCAGCACTCGCTGCTTGCGAAATGAAAACACCACGAGCTTCCGACCGCTTCATTCAGGAAATAACAAAATTACGAGCACAGGACGCATTACCTGCTAGGTAACCAGGTAGTTATTAGTGGCATTCAACGGAGGAAACCCCATGCAGAAGACGGGGAGAACATACAAACTCCACTCACTCATACACGCTCACACATTCTCTCTCACATTCACAAAAGAGGCCCCGCATATCACCTTCACAGACTGTTGGGGCAAGCGCTGTTAGGGAATAGCAGCAGCACCTATCAAGGCCGGCACTGTGGCACAAGAGGGTTGTGGGTGGCCAACAACACGCCCGGCCGCCTTTGTCTCCCCAATGGTGATGTTTACACACCACACCTGGTGTGTAAACGTCAGGTACACACCAGGTGTGTGAGACACATCAAGACAAAGATCCCTCACGTAACAACACTGTTGGGGCTAATTCTGCTGGAGAGTAGCACCTGTGAAGGCCGGGATGACACACGAGGCCTGCACCACACACACACATCTATACACAAAGATCCCCCTATAGCCTCAACACTGTTGAGGGCAAGTGCTGTTAGCGAGCAGCAACAGCTCCTATGAAGGCCGGCACTGTGGCACACGAGGAAGGGGTGGGTGGCCAGCACCACACACACACATCTATACACAAAGGTCCCCCGTATAGCCTCAACACTATTGAGGGCAAGTGCTGTTAGCGAGCAGCAGCAGCTCCTATGAAGGCCGGCACTGTGGCACACGAGGAAGGGGTGGGTGGCCAGCACCACACACACACACATCTACACACAAAGCCAGCACCACGCCCGTCCGCCTTTGTCTCCCTCGAGTGGCGATGTTGACGCAACGCAGCAAGGCACTTCATGCGAAGGCCCCAGGGACGGGTTCATCGAGCCCGCTGCTTGTGATACGTTTGGCAGGAAAATTGAATCGCTGAGAATAAAATGATGATGTCCCTGCATATACAAGCACAATAAGCATTCTTAATAAAGACCATCTGCTACGCACAGAGGTCGCCCATCCGAGCACTGACCAGTGCTCCAACCGGCTTAGAATAAAATCTTGACTTAAAGCTTTCGTGAAACGCAGGAATTCACACTCTTTATCACAAATTGGTACCTATTTTAACGGCCCCCGCTCCCCCCAGGAGACAACACGTACGGTCCCGTGCGTGTGAATCGCCGGCTTCAATGAGCGCCACGCGTCAACACGCGCTGGTGTTAGAGAGGCAAGCGATAGCGACTAAAACTCAATAAAGTAAAAGTTAAATGCTTAAGCGACAAATAAGCGTGGCGGTGCATCACAAATGTGACGATCACGGAGCGGAGGGGGTGGAGCCGAGATAAGACGACGCCTCCGATTGGTCCGTCGATTACCGAGTGACGATGTAACGGCGAATACGATTGGTTGTTAAGCGGAGACGTCAGATAGATACGGACGCCGGAACTTAGTAACGTTATCTTCTTGGTTCTTTCGGTAAAGTCACGTAGAAGGGAAATAATAAAATAATAAAAATAAAACATTATATAATAATATAATATAATAAAATAAAGCTAAAATAATAAAATAAAATAGTATTATTATATAATAAAATAATTATATTACATAATTATTTTTCGATTTTAAACTTTCGTGACTGCAGGGATTTATCTTCTTGGTTCTTTCGGTAAAGTCACGTAGAAGGTAAAATAATATGAATAAAACATAAGAAAATAATTCTCACGACGTTTCGTCCACAACGCAAGCAGCCGTCCTCAGGTGGAGAACAGGTCTGTCGAGAAGACAGAGTCTGAATGACACGCCCCAGGCTTGGAGCGACTATTTAAGCTGCTGGGATGGAGGGGGAAGAGCGCCTTGACAAAATAATTTGCATATCAAGAGAAATTTAGCATATTTATGGGAAAAGTCACGTAGAAGGGACTATATTATTTAAATTTCCCAGGTGTAAGACCCCACTGAGCTTTGTAACTCTTTAACAGAAGCTGACCCTGCCTGTGTATATATTACATATTATAAACTATATCACTTTTCATAACATACGTTTTTTTTATTCTTGGTTCTTTCTGTAAAGTCACGTAGAAGAAAAATAATAAAATAATAAAAATAAAACATAATAAAATACAATTCTCACGACGTTTCGGCCACAACGCAAGCAGCCGTCCTCAGGTGGAGAACAGGTCTGTCGAGAAGACAGCGTCTGAATGACACGCCCCAGGCTTGGAGCGACTATTTAAGCTGCTGGGTTGGAGGGGGGAAGAGCGCCTTGACAAAATAATTTGCATATCAAGAGGAATTTAGCATATTTATGGGAAATGCAGATATGCGATTAGTACTACTTGTGAAATGCGTAGGAGGTTTGGCGAGGGGTTTAATGTCATTATGCCCAGAGGTGGGACAAAGTCATTGTTATGCAAGTCCAAGTCGAGTCGCAAGTCATCAAATTCATGACTCGAGTCTGACTCGAGTCCAAGTCACATGACTCGAGTCCACACCTCTGATTATGCCCGTGCATTATGCAGGATTAGCAGTATCAAAGGGAGGGAGTAAGGTTAGAATTAATAAAGGGAAGGAATGTTAATAATTTGGCGCCGCAGCAACTAATATGCTTATAGACTATACATTGTAATATTACACTATGTTTATTGTACCCACCCAACTGTATACCACACTGCTCTATATTCACTATACAATTACGATACCAAATATTACCTCATACATTGTATTAAACATTACACTTTAATACTATTTATTATTATACAATCTGCTATACACTATACCATTGACCGTCGCGTGAAAGGTACTAAGAGGAAGCAACGAAATATGTCAATGGGAGAGTGGTGTTAGGAAACTTGCAGCGGAGCAAAGAATCCATTCCCTGCGGAGAATACAAGATAAATAGTCAATGGCAGTCAGTGGAACGCGGTCTGAAAGTCACCGTAAACGTGAACACAATCAGTTAAGATCCGAAATGATTCATTACGTCCTTCCAATGATTGCTGAGCCAGAATCCATCTTCTCGGTTGAAATTGTCTCTGTGTTTGTATATGTGGATCGCCTCATGAACGAATCTCTCATGGTAGCCAGATGGCTTGCAGAGAACCTTTGTCTTGGAGAAGTCAATGTCATGTGAGCCCACTGAATTGTAACAGTGATCTGCCACGGCTGAGGTGTTTGTCCTACCGTGTTTCAAGTCCGTGAACATAAAGCAGTCTTGGTGGCGGGTTGAACGACACATTTATATTTAACCCAATAAAAACCTGTATTATGAATGGCCAGGTATTGATTGTTATTTGATTATTGGAATTGATCAAATTTGTAAATTCTAGATTTGAAGCTTTCGTGACTGCAATGATTCATATTCTTAGGTTTTTTCGGTAAAGTCACGTAGGTAAAAATTTTAAATTAATAAAAGTAAACTAAAAAATAAAAAATAATAAAATTAAAATCACGACGTTTCAGAGGCAACACAAGCTTACTTGATAAAGCTGTCGTGCTGTGACGGTTCCACCTGAAGACGGAAGCTTGTGTTGCCTCCGAAACGTCGTGATTTTTATTTTATATTTTTATTTTTTATTTTACTTTTATTAATTTTACATTTGTAAATCTTTATTGATACCTGGAACAATTTTGCAAGTGCGTATCGTCCGTCCGATACGAGAATCGATTCCAGAAATCGAACGTAATTACAAAATCGATCGACTCTAAAGAATCGTGAGCCAAGTTGAATCGATCCCCGAAATCCAACATCGCCAACAACAACACACCAAAAATTTAATAAAACTCAAACACATTTATCAATAATACACCGTGGCCTTAGAAAAAAATTAAAACGGGCAACAAATCGGGCAATGGCCATTTTTTCTTAGCACAGCAATCAAAACATTGTAAAGTAAATAACAATTCTGACAGGCAGTAAGCTGTGGCTACCTCAATCCGGGGTCCTAATAGATCCGCTTTATAAAGCCCCCCCCCTCGACTCCTCCCCCCCCGCACAGCCGCCATCTTGTCGTCTTGTACGCGTTGCTCATCCCAGGTAAGCGGAGTTGAGAAAGTCGCCGTCGCCATCCTTCGCCATCCGTCACCATCCGTCGCCATCCGCCGTAATTTCCCTCTCCACTCGGCTTCTCGTCGTGTCGGCAAGCTCGGGGCACGGCATCGATCTCGTCGCGACGCGCTAGGGACTGCTGCGGAGACGCGACGGGGGCCTATTTGTTGCAGGCCTAGTCGAGGCGGGGTTCCATTCCCACCCCCTCCTCAAATTTAATTGTTAAACGACTTAAATATATTTTTTCAAATCGCAATGCACTGTTAACGTGTCGGTGGTTGTGACGAGAGCGTGTGTTTTAAACGAGTGGCTGATATGTCGTAGCTGGCTAACGTATCCGTGAATAGCGATGACCGGACAATGATCAAACGTGTTCATTTCTAATAAACATGTCTGTAGTAGTATCGTTGTTAAGACCGTGGCAAGTTTGTCTCGAGTACAGAGTCAGTGCCTCGAGTACCAATGTAGAACAACACGAATCTAACAACATGGCCGTCATCCAGCAGTGGATGGACAATGGCTGACGACGCCGAGGCCCACGGCTTCAGGAATTTGCTGCCCGATGCTGGAAGCTTCTAAATTTGTTTCGGCCCAAAGAGTTGTGAGATTTGAACACGAAGTTGGTGGCGTTTGTACCCCCGTGCAAAGTGTTGGGGAGGAGGGAAAGGAGGGTTTGACCCGGAACAAAGCCATAAACGGGAGGTGTGAGAGCGTAAGTGACGAGTGTATATTGATGGTTATCGAATGCGAGTGATGATGAGTGATAATGTATATTGATGGTTATCGAATGCAAGTGATGATGATGTGGTGGTGGTCTGCAGGGGGCCTGCTGAGAATGCAACGCGTGGGTGACCCTCGAGATTTATAGCAGCCGATTGCTTGTGTTGCGATCGAAACGTCGTGATTTATTATCTTTTTCTACCTACGTGACTTTACCGAAAGAACCAAAGAGTATGGATTCCTGCAGTCACGAAAGCTTCAAATCAAGATTGATTTCATCGAGATATCGTGAGCATGCCTGGTCGCAGTGCTAGCGAGATGTGTTGGCTACCTCGCCTGGCAGGTAACGAAGCCGTGTTCATCTTCTTGGTTCTTTCGGTAAAGTCACGTAGAATGGAAATAATTAAATAATAATAATAATTAACCAATAAAATAATTCTCACGACGTTTCGATCGCAACACAAGCAACCATCATCAGGTGGAACAGATCGAGCAGGGGAACTGATGACATAGGAGAAAGAGCTGCTGCACCAAAGTTTACATCGGATTTTGAAACCGTGTTCGTTCGGGCTCCTGTTGTAGATTTGGAGTTTGCGTGCTCTCGTGGTCGCGTGGATTTTTCCTCCCCCGCATTTTAGAATGAACATCACGCGTTTTGGAGTTATTTGTCCGCTGCTATAAATCTCCACAGGATTATAAAAGCCTTGCCGCACTTAGTTGAACTATCACTTGCGGTGACCAGGTCGCTTCTGAAAAAAGAGCTACACGTGCTCTGTAATGGGGCTCTTATACATGGTAAAATAAATATAAATGTTCTACCCTTCCTGGCAATACAACGGTTGTTAAGATGTTAAAGCGCCAAACAGGAACCTTTTTGCAAAGAATCATGTCTGCATTAGCAACACATACTTGTGGTGAACATGCAAACAAAAAAAACTTGCTCTGATAGTATATGCGTTGTATTTGATATTGTATTGGTCCGCACCAGAGACAGCTTTCTTTAGAGCCTATTCTCAAACAGTGTTAGACCAGAGGACGCCAACAGGCGAACAGCACGAAGACAATGCCACGATCAGGACACTGAGAGCTCTGGGGGGAGCAGCTGCATCATGGGAAAGACAATGCATCATATACTGTCAGAGCATGTTTCGTTTGAATGTTCACAAGTACTGTGGTTAATGCAGACATGCCTTTTTCTTGGTTCTTTCGGTAAAGTCACGTAGAAGGGAAATAATAAAAATAAAACATGCCTTGTAAAAGGTTTCAGTTTGGTGTTTTAATATCTTTTTTATTGCCAAAAATGGTAAAACCTATTGTTGTATTTGGAAACAGGCAAGGGAGGTCCCTTAAATTTAAGTTTCTAGTAGGCCGGGCTCGTTAAATTTGCCCGTGTGATTTCCCCCCCCCCCCCACATCGCAGGAAACAACCCCCCCTTACTCGCACGATGGCAGAGAACGACGTTGAGAACGAGCTCTTGGACTACGAGGACGACGAGGAGAATGTGGTGGCGGCCGAGGCGACGGAGGCACCCGTCAAGAAGGAGGTGAAGGGCTCCTACGTCTCCATCCACAGCTCCGGCTTCCGGGACTTCCTGCTCAAGCCGGAGCTGCTGCGGGCAATCGTCGACTGCGGCTTTGAGCACCCGTCCGAGGGTGAGCAGCGAGGCCGCCGAATGGTGGTAAAAGCAATTTGACGTCGCCCCCTTCCCAAAGTGGCTCTGTGATTTGATTTGATTTTGCGCGTCAAAGACGAGAAATTTGGTGGCAGGGTGATGGAGCGAGAATGTGCCGGGGGTTACATTCTCGACTGTGGCAACCCTTCGATTTAAAGCTTTCGTGACTGCAGGGATTCATCTTCTTGGTTCTTTCGGTAAAGTCACGTAGAAGGGAAATAATAAAATATAAATAAAATATCAATATTTATTTCTATTTTAATGTTTTATTTGTATTATTTTATTATTTCCCTTCTACGTGACTTTACCGAAAGAACCAAGAAGATGTGGCAACCCTTGTTCTGCTTTGGGTTATTTTTTTACCAGGTAAGGCCCACTGAGCGATGTAGCTGCTTTTTTTGCCCCGAAGCGACCTTGGCTATTGCAAATAACAGCTCAACGACGTGGCTTATCGTCACGTGGAAATTTATAGCAGCCAAATACTCTAAACGCATGTTGCTAAATGTGTAGGGGAAAAACTGGTGGACTCTTGAGAAAAATCCACATGACCATGGGGAGAACATGCAAACTCTGAATAAACAGCAGGTTATCAGGGTTGGGAGCGAACCCACGACCTCCTGTATACCAGGTGAGGAAGTTAATATCTAGCCACTGGAATTCTCTGGGGTCTCTCCCAAAGCGAAAGACCAGTTCCAGAGTACGAAATACCAGTTTCATTGATAGTGTTGTTGGGTATGATGCGTAGCAACAGCGCCTCCTACTGTGAAAACTTGGTCAGGATCCTCACGAGAATGACACTTTACTAGGTATACAGGGGTAATAGATAACAATCGATATTTAATCCACGCAGAAACGATCAAGGATTAATAATATTAACGCGTTTAAGCAAACAGTCCACCGCCGGCGTCATTAAAGAATTAAGTTGCGTACCATGGCGACTTATTTTGCTGAGCTGCGTGATAGTGATCAGTCAGGGTTACGGTGGCATACAAGTGACACCTCTCCCACAGGCCTACTTCTCCCGGTAGTACTTGTTGTCTGACAGCTGAAGAAACTGAACTGTAGCTCATTTGAAGGCCAATGTAGACAAATTATTATCGAGGCTAAACCCCCCCCCGTTTCCTATGCGTACGTACATTGTCAATAGACCCAAAATTCGCAAGCGTACGCATATGGGTTAACCCCCCCTCCATGCGTACGTACTAAATGAATTGGCCCCTATGGCGTACCGTCAAATACCGGCACATTCACCGCTGCCAACAGCACCTGGTATGTGCTGCTGGTTTCCCATCCAAACACTAACTAGGATTGGGCCGCCAGATTTTTTTGAGATTCAGGGTGATGTTTGCTGTAGGCATACACACGTGCAATGGACTCTTTGTATTTTCAACAGTTAACATGACTGGAGTCCAATGTGTGCATAGTGTGGGGGTGGGGGGGGGTTCAGGTGTTCTCTGGCTGTGTCCTACGAAGCAGGAACTAAACAGGGGAGAATATGGAGCACCAGAATAGGAAAGCATGGAAAAGGGGAGGTGGATGAGATGGGGCAAAATAATACAATCTTAGTGGTGGCTTCGGTGTGACCGAATCTTATGGATCTCTTGCGTCTGCATTTGATGGTGTGCGTGCCTGACTCCATGGGTTATAAAGGGTTGAAATCTTTGTCTTTTCCCTACCAGTGCAACACGAGTGCATCCCCCAGGCCATTCTGGGCATGGACGTGCTGTGCCAGGCCAAGTCGGGTATGGGCAAGACAGCCGTGTTCGTGCTGGCCACCCTACAGCAGCTGGAGCCCACCGATGGACAGGTACGCCTCTTGCCCCGCTCCCGTGTGTGTGCGTGAGAGGAGCGAGCTGGTGGCGTGTATCGGTTATACCACTGCACTATGAACCCTGTGACCCGAGGTCTATTCCCGCTCACGGCCACCAACACTTGACGGTTATCTGAACCGGTCCCGGGCCTCTCCTAGGTACGACTCGTCCTCAAATGAATATTGCTAAGGGGGAGACTAGGGCGACCGGGCGTGGTACTGGACACCCACCGCCTTGGTGCTCGCTAACAGCACTTGCCCGAACAGCCTGTTAAGGCTATACGGGGGATGTTTAGTCTTTAGAACGAGCAGTGGTGAAGTGGTTACTCCACTTGTGCCGCTAACCCAGAGAAGGGTGTCTCTTTCCCGCTTCCGGCCAACATTGATGGGAAAATATCTTCCACCTATCCTCTGAGGAAAAAATGATGCCCCCCTTTATTGAGAAGGGTTCTGAGTGTTGTTTGAGTGACACACACAATGAGATGGCACTCGGGTGTTTTATTACTTGGGAGAAAGAAATACTCTCAGAGATTTTTCTACGGTACTCGTATCGACTGTTGCCATTACATTACTTTGAACTTTTGTAAAATAGATGCAAAAATAATTCACGAGGGCGTGCGAGTTATCGAGGAAAGGAGACGCTTTTCGCTCACCTGCGTCGCTCACCCGCCGCGTGTTTCCCGTGCCAGGTGTCGGTGCTGGTGATGTGCCACACCCGTGAGCTCGCCTTCCAAATCAGCAAGGAGTACGAGCGCTTCTCCAAGTACATGCCTACCGTGAAGGTGAGGGGGCATTGCACACCCGCATCCACCCCCGTCGTGTACACACTCAACATCACCACACGCTCGGGACTTCTGAATACCCTTGGTTTTTACACCTTTTCCCGTTCCAAAACATTTTCAAGTCGTAGCGGGGAGGGGTCCCGTTCACCGCCGAATCTCGGAACGCGTGAGCGGTTTGGCGTTAATTTTATTTCGAGAGGCGTAGCGCCGTTATTTTGAAAGATGTTACCCGCCGCAGGGAATCGTAGTGACGTGGCCGCCACACTCTGATAGCTGGCACCAAACTGTTCCACACGCCCTCCCGCATGGCTTGTCGGAGCCTCGGTGCCGATAAAAAATATTTTATACTCTTTGGTTCTTCCGGTAAAGTTATGTAGGTAGAAAATTAATAATAAATCACGACGTTTCGATCGCAACGCAAACAATCGTCATCAGGTAGAAAGATACAGCAGTTGAACTGCTGTATCTTGCTTGTGTTGTGATCAAAACGTCGTGATTTATTTTTCTACCAAAGAGTGGATTCCTGCAGTCACGAAAACTTAAAATAAAAATTATTTTAGTTTTTCTTCCGGGTGCGTTTGTTGACGTGAAAGAAAAACGTATGACGTACACGTACATCCAATTAGTTACTACTGAAACACACCGGTGTACTAGTAACGAATTGGCATATTCTGTTTACGTACCAAACCTTACTTAATTGGACGGTGGTGGGTTAATTTCACTTATATTTACGCGAGGTAACCCAACGAAATCCTTTATTACGGATAATACTGATGGCGAAAGCCTACGTATTAAACCATCTTTACAGGTAGGAGGTTTGACGTGGTTATAGCCCTGTTCTTTGGAAGTACAGCAATACCTTGACTTTCATCGGCCGTTTTCAATTACAGTAAAACCTTGAATTGCGAGTAACCTGGTCTGCGAGTGTTTTGCAAGACGAGCAAATTTTTTAAATAAATATTAATTTGATAAACGAGCGAGGTCTTGCAATACGAGTAGTACGTGAATACGCTTTGTCTGCCGAGCGTCACGTGATAACAACTGATGTACGAGTGCTTTGCTATACGAGTGCTTTGGATTACAAACACGTTTCCGGAACGAATTATGCTCGCAATCCAAGGTTTTACTGTATAATGACTTTTCAAATTTCGTCCACGCGCTTTCCTATTTCGTCCCATTTCGTCCCCAAACCTTCCACCACATTAGTGCCACGCGCTGTCTTTTCCGTTCAGTCTTTGAATAGAAGTCGTTCATTGAGCATCTCTTGTATTTGTGTTTATTCATATTAATACTGTACTTATTTCTTTGATTGTACTGTAAACAATAGTTATTTTTGTGATAACAGTAATACTATCGTGTTTACTTGCGCAAAAAAAAAATTTGAAGGTATTTAGTTTATTTAGTTTTGTTTATTTATTCTTATTTTTGTTTATTTAGGTTTCGCACGCATGTGCTATATAGTCACTGTAGTTATTTGCATGTACGTTTTTCACCGGCCAAAATAAATCTGCGCGCTAAATAAAGGCTCCGCTTTGACATTCGTCCATGCTCTGGTCCCTAACCAGACGAAAGTGCACGGTGTTCCTGTAGCTTGACCGCGGCGGTCTCGTCCCTCCCAGGTGGCCGTGTTCTTCGGAGGGTTGTCCATCAAGAAGGACGAGGAGGTGCTGAAGAAGAACTGCCCTCACATCGTGGTGGGGACGCCGGGCCGCATCCTGGCCCTGTCCAGGAACAAGACCCTGAACCTGAAGCACGTCAAGCACTTCATCCTGGACGAGTGCGACAAGATGCTCGAGCAACTCGGTACGCAACGCCTCATCACTCGCCGCGCGATCGTAACCCTCACACCACCGCGGTCGTAACCGCTTCGCAACCCTGGTCATACCTAGGCCTCGGCAAAGTAAGGTAAAAGTGTAAAAACAACGAGGCTACCTTTACCCTACCTTTTACCTTACCACAATACAATCACTCTACCATACCTTTTTACCCTTTAGCAGGTAAGGTAAAAGGTAAAAAGCAACGAGCCTACCTTTACCCTACCTTTTACCTTACCACAATACAATCACTCTACCCTATCTTTTACCCTTTAACAGGTAAGGTAAAAAGCAACGAGCCTACCTTTACCGTACCTTTTACCTTACCACAATACAATCACTCTACCCTACCTTTTACCCTTTAGCAGGTAAGGTAAAAGCAACGAGCCTACCTTTACCCTACCCTTTACCCTTACCTCTTGGCATGTCGACACCTTTACCCCTTTACCCTTTTACCCGGTAAAAAGGGCAAATTACCTTACCTTGCCGATGCCTAGTCAT
The DNA here is from genome assembly GCF_965212315.1 of Lampetra planeri. Lineage (NCBI taxonomy): Eukaryota > Metazoa > Chordata > Hyperoartia > Petromyzontiformes > Petromyzontidae > Lampetra > Lampetra planeri. Next base: position 117,264 of record NW_027614529.1, on the reverse strand, counting down.
AACCAACGCAACAACGCCGACCGGGTTGTAACCCCCTCCCCGCCGCAGCCTCGTCGTGGTCTTAGCAGCGCAGCCACATTTTTATCGGCACAACAATACCGTCCCAGTCTTGACGGCGCATTCACAGCCTCAATAGCTGCAGACATAGTTGCGGTCTTAACAGCGAAGCCACGTTCATAATAAGTTAAGTCATGGCATCACCTTTCAATCCATCACAGTTCTGGGTTTACTATGCAACACATGGGTGTGTTGTAGTAGTAACTAACTTGCACGTTTTGTATACGTGAAAAACCTGACTGATTGGCCGTGTTGGGTGATTGGTGGGGTTAACAGCACATTGATGTTTACGCCGGTCTAACCCAAAGACCTTCTTGTTGTGGTCAACAATACTGTCCTGGTCTTGACCGCATACTCACAGCCTCAATAGCAGACATGGTCTCAACACAATACTGGTCTTAACAATGAAGTCATGGTCGTTATAAGTGTTAAGGTTTCGATTTAAAGCTTTCGTGACTGCAGGGATTCATCTTCTTGGTTCTTTCGGTAAAAGTCACGTAACTTTACCAAAAGAACCAAGAAGAAAAAAGTGTTAAGGTGTTAACTCTGCGGTGATAATCTTAAAGTGTGTACTCACACTGATAGACATGGTCGTCTCAAGGTAACCCCCATATGGCCATACCCCGAACACCGCAGCTATAGTCTTGGCTACAAAGACAGATCCTCTGTATAGCCTGAACGGTCATTCCCCTCGCTGCGCACCCGCCACCTTAAACATGCGGTCACAATGTTAGCCGTGTGTGGTCAAGGCCCTTAATCCCAACTCCGCACACCCAACAGCGCAGCCCATACTTATTACCAGTCAACAAAGTGGCTTATCACGTAGACATTTATAGTAGTAGCCAGATACTCTAAACGGATTTGATTCCAAATGTGGAAGGAACAAAACTGGAGGACACAGGAGAAAAATCCACTGGGATAGAGACCTGCAAACTCAAAATATACAATAGGCATCAGGGTCTGGATCTAACTCACAGCCTCCTGTATACCAGGCGAGGTAGTTAACATGTCACTTGTCCACGTCCGCAATATTAACCACACCACCTAACCACGTTTCCCCTGTGTGTATGCGTGTGCGTCATCTGTGTAGACATGCGGAGGGACGTGCAGGACATCTTCCGCATGACCCCTCACGAGAAGCAGGTCATGATGTTCAGCGCCACTCTGAGCAAGGAGATTCGCCCCGTCTGTCGCAAGTTCATGCAAGATGTAATTACTCCGCTTGCTCGCTCCCCTCATCGCAACGTCACCCAGCACCGTCCGGGCACCATCGCTCGCCGCCGCTGTACCCAGGAGGGAGAGCGGGGGGGGGGCGAAGGGTGGGGCCCACTCTGCAACCAGGGGTAGTCGTAGGCTCACGAAGCTTAGGGCAGCGTCAGGTCGCGTCGCGAGGGGTCGCGTGGGAAGAAGACCGCGTGGCGAGCGTTTCGTTATTTTTCCTTCCGCGCGTTATTTTTCTTTCCGCTTTGCGTTGGCGTCGCGTCACAGTGCAGTCGGGAGTCAGGTTCACAAGTTCCGCTGCAGGCGGTCCCGCGTCCTTGCGCCCATAGCATCATCGTCACAACTGTAGGCCCCATCCATCCTGCGGTTGAATCCACGGTTTTGTTATAGCACGTCCGGCATTAGCGCAGCTAGTCCAGCGTTAGTGTGTGCACCCAAGTCTATGACGCAGCCCACAGTTTTCCTGCAACTTGTCCAAAGATCCTTTCAAAGTGTTCCTGCAACTAGGACAGCGTTAGTGGCAACTAGCTCAAAAAAACCTGCCCCAGTGTTCCTGCAACTAATCCAGCATTAGTACTTTGTTAGGACAGCTAACCGAGAGTTCCTGCAGCTAGTTCAGCATTAGGGCAGCCGGCAGCCAGCAGCCCAGAGCATGATCATCGTCCGTGAAACAAGCCCACAGATTCCTGCATCTAGCACAGAGTACCTGCAACTACCTCAGCATTAGTGCAACGAGTCCAGTGCTTATTCTCACCTAGCTTGGGGGAGTTAGTACAGCGCGTAATGGAGTACCTGCAGCTAGCCCAACATCCGTGCAGCCAGTCTAGCGGTAGTGCAGCTAGATCGTAGGCATTAGTGCAGCTAGCCAAACATTTCCAAAGCCAGCCCAGAGTTCCTGCGCCGAGCCTAGCAGTCGGCACATCCAAGCCCATCTTCACCAAAAAGCCAGCCTAGCATCGGCGCAGCGTCGCCAAACCTTCGAGCAGCTTCACCAAAAACTAGCCCAACGTTCGAGCAGCTAGCCCAGCAGCATCGACAAACGCTAGCCTAGCCCTCGGCACGGCCCGTGCCACGTACCTAGCCCTCCGGCTTTCTTGGCGCGTCCTAATCGCCCAGCCGCATTGCCGTCCACCCATCGGGGGGGGTCTGGAGTCGACCTTCTGGGGGAGCCTAGCGGAGGGAGGGGGGCAGCGTCTGCTGCTCTCGCCGGAGGGAGAAGGGAGCCGCGAAGGTGAAGTGGCCGAGGCGCGACGACCCTGGCTCGCTGGCGGCGGCGGTGGTGGCGGCAGCGGCGGCGGTGGCGGCGGTGGTGGTGATGTCTCTCCCCCGTCCGTCCGGCACTACCGGAGCCTGAACGGCAACGACATCGACACCGCCCCCCCTTCGTCCCTTTTGCCCGCACACTCCCCACACCCCCCTCCTTCCTGCCGTGTCTGTGCTGCCCCCCCCCCCACTCCCTCCCCCTCACTATATCCGTATCTTGTTTGTCTCGCTGTTTCTCACTGGGGTTCCTGTAGGGTTGTTAAACCAGCCTTGGCACGCAGCAGGTATAAGCAGAACTTTGCTTTGCGTTTCAACATGTAAAATAAGCGCTCTATTCCGTCAACTTCATGGCTTTCCAGAACCGATACTGTCGAGCATTATTTGTTTACGCAAGCAAATTGGATCTCGTTTTGAGCTGCAGGGTCTCATCAGCCACTCTTTGTTAAATGTCTCAATTTGCAAGAGCCGTTTTTGGAACATTAACTCAATTGTGCTGGCCACTGTATTGGATTATGACCTTAAAATTATTTAACCCAATCTTGCATATGCTGAATGCATAAAAAAAAAATAAAGAAAAATTAGTTGCAGTTTTAATATGTAATGTAAGAGTAAATAATTACCTAGGTCATGATGGGATTATTTTAAATTGTGTGCTTTTATACTCGGATCACTTGAACCAGTTAAAAGCAAATTGGAAACCCAGTGTGGAGCTGTTTTGCCTTGTTTGTGTTAATCTCTTCCCACAATCACACTTGCCTCTTCCACTACCTACGTCTCCATTTGTCTCACCATTTCTCCACACAAATTGCTCTTTGATGCTCTGTTTGCAGACTTGACTGTAGTTCTGTGATGCAGCAGTTGGCAATGTTATCCGTTAAGGCTGCTCGGTCTTAAGAACAACACCTAACAAAGCCACGTGAGTTGTATCTCGTGTGCTTGTGACGATCCCAAAAAAAAACCTGCTCGCTCACCCACACCACTGTGTGGTTCTCGAGACTCATGAGCCAAACAACCTGGCCTCTCAAAAACCCGAGCCGACAGGTGATCGGAGGGTGTTGTGTTTGCCGGGCTAGCCGCAACCCCATAACTCATCGCCATATGGGAGTGCCGGCTCATTTTTGTCGATTTTCCAGCACAATCGGCAATTGCCGACGTGGCTATATTGGAGCCTTGGCCTGATGAGGATAGTGCCACTAATTATACAAGTGTTATTCTTGCAGGGACTTTTCATGATAGCTCGTGTTGACCGACTGCCCTGACATGGCTTTCGACTAACTGATCTAGATTGTGTTGACAGACTCGTGTATGTATACCAACCTGTTTGGGCTAACTTGTTGACTGGGCTGAAAAAACTGTCTTAACTGGTATTGACCAAATAACTGATTAAATGACTGCCTTGTCTGTTACACTAGCTAGTGTTTACACACTTCCCTAGATGGTCACGACTTCAATGTTGACTGGCTGACGCTTAACTTGACCACCTTCTCCGACTGCTTGACTCTCTTCTGCTCACCGGGCTGGCGAATGCTGTGTTCTATGGCGGGTGCTGTTGGTGTTGTGACTGCTGCTGTATGTTGTTTTGAGTTGATGTTGGAAGGAAGACTGGTGGGTTGGGTTCTCAAAAGAGAGCTCATTGGCTCCCCTAGTTGCAGTGGCAGGTTCTACTGGAGATAGTTTTGTGTTGTTTGTCTTGGCCCACCACTGTTTAAACGGCCAGTACCACTGTGCAGTCGACACACTTGCTACACAAAACCCATTTCGTGCAGGACTGACCCTGGACTCCCACCGCGCTGATCCAGGTTTTAACTATAACCAAAGTTCGCTGCTGTGAAGTTGGTTATACGAGGCTGAAAATGTCTCCATACTTTAATAGTGCCGATAAATAATTTTCTCTTCCCAACTTTGATCCCAATTGTGCTTTCAGTGTCGTGGCACGGACATGAAGCATCCATTCGGAACTCGAGCGGACCACGTTTTTGTAACGGCCCGTGGAAGTGTATATGGCAGTACGACCTATGATGGTTAATCTTCAGCGAAGGCGTGCCACTGTAAAGTTGATGTCGGAGACTACAGTTTGTCTGCAGGGTCGATCGCACAACTGTTGTGCTACAATTTTGAAAGTTGGTGCCTCAAATTGGGAATAAACTAAATTGTTAAATGTCTGTCGCTGAAAACGCCAAAGACGACATTTAGCAGCAGGTAGGCTCTGCGTGGGCCACTTGTATTCCAAGTGCCGAGCAAATCTTGTCTCGGGTACCTCGAGATGCCCGCCGTAGTATCAAGTTTATGAAAGCGGGCTTAATGCAGGAGACCACATTTGAACAAAGTTGGTTTTCCTCTTCGATACACCGGGTTCAGACTGGCACGCCTCTGGCGGTGTTCATATTGCCAGCGCCGAGTTTTGGCTATGGACGTGTTGGCGGTGCAGCATAACACACCGGTCCTCATTTAACGGGCTAAAATCTAAAGTTTAACTGACATTCGTCCTTCCACCGCTTCGAAATCACGAACTGATTTTGATGCACACCGCAAGATCTGCCCGGCGTGAATCGCGGGAAAATAAATAATTGTAAAATGTGCCATAAGTGTGTTCTTACGGCACTTGTTTCCGATTATTGAGGGTGCTTTCACAGCTAGCGAGCAGATTCCTGAGACCCAGCAGGCTCCCATAGTGGGGAGCGGTGGTGGCAATGAGTGCAGTGGTCTGTGCCTTGCATGGGTTATGGTGGGTATGGCTTGTCTCTGCAGTTGTGTACACTTGTTCGTGTCTGCGCTCATGCAAGGTAGTCGTGTGTACACGTTGGTTGTCCGTTTGTGTATTCGTATTCTCACGTATCTTTTCGTTGGTGTGCCATGTCTATTGCGTGTGTGTGCGCGTGTTCGTTTGCCTCTGGCTCGTCTGCATGCGCGTGTGGTTCCCTTCGTCTGCGCGTGCCCCCCTCCCGTCGTCTCGCGTGTGCGGCGTCTCCCCTCTGTCGTTGTGCGTGTGCGTGTAATGCTCGCACGGTCCCCCCCCCCCGCCTGCCCCCCACCTACCGGGTCCTGCCGCTAGCCTATGGAGGTGTTTGTGGACGACGAGACGAAGCTGACGCTGCACGGGCTGCAGCAGTACTACGTGAAGCTGAAGGACAACGAGAAGAACCGCAAGCTCTTCGATCTGCTCGACGTGCTCGAGTTTAACCAGGTGCGGCAAAAACAACACCGGGGCACGGCAGGCCACGCGGATCGACCAAACCCCCACCGTGGTTTCGCCATGGTTTGGCGGCCGAGTTGGCACAGTATCGCTTTATCGCGCCTTGCAGCAAGAAGGGGGTGGGTCAATGACACGCCATCTAACCCAAAAACGTTTATGGATAATGTAGCGAATGGTAGGTGTCGTGGTTGTGATGGCTGTAGGTGTTTGTAACGGTTGCGATGGCGTGTCTGTAACACGGGGGTGGGGAACCTTTTTCTGCCAAGGGCCATTTGGATATTTATAACATCATTCGTGGGCCGTACAAAATTACATTTGTTGCTATGAAAAATGCGCCTAGATTTATTGAATTTCGAGTCGTGCGGTTGCCTTGGCAGGGCCAGACCAAATGATTTTGCGGGCCTTATAAGGCCCTCTGGCCGGATGTTCCCCACCGCTAGTGTAACGGCTGCCATGGCGTGTGCCTGGAGGTCTAGCGCGTGCGTAACGGTTGTGATGGCGTGTGCCTGGAGGTCTAACGCGCGTGCATAACGGTTGTGATGGCGTGTGCCTGGAGGTCTAACGCGCGTGCGTAACGGTTGTGATGGCGTGTCCATGTGCAGGTGGTGATCTTCGTAAAGTCGGTGCAGCGCTGCATGGCTCTGGCGCAGCTGCTGATTGAGCAGAACTTCCCGGCGATCGCCATTCACCGTGGCATGGCGCAAGAGGAGAGGTGAGCCCTTGTGGTGGCCGCTTGTGCATGGTGGTGGTGGTGGTCAGTCTAACGTAGTCGACTTTCGCGTCCAATAACCATAATACAGGTGTTTTTGGGTTGGTTCGCGTAAATATATAAATGTGTTAAACCCGCCGCCACCCGACTCGGCCAATTGGTAAGGTCAGTAATTACAACGAGCTTAATTTAGGCAACAGCCAGATTTGTGGAGAAGTCCACATTCAGATTGTAAATGTTGTGGCTTTGCTCTCCAACGCACCGGTGTGCTGTACCAGTGACGAATTGGCGCGTTCAGTTTTTTCTTCTATTTACGTGACTTTACCGAAAGACCCAAAGAGTGTGAATTCCTCCAGTCGCGAAAGCTTTAGGTCAAGATTTAAACCTTACAATGGCGGGTTTATCGACACATATTTACGCGATCAAACCCAAAAGCCTGTATGCATGGTGGTGGTGTTTCAGTTGCGCCGTGCGAAATGTTTGTGCTTGCGGTGTTGGTGGTTGTGATCCTGCTTGCATTGGTGTTGATAACGCTGTTGGTGGGATGTGCCTTTGGAAAAAGAGCTTCTTCAACAAACTTCTGATTCTGAAAATGAATGGCAGTGCGAGTGGTTGGCACTCTCTTGTTAGTGGTTGTGGTGGTTATGGGGGAGCTACGAAAGCGGGGACCCGAAGTTTGATTCCCACTCACGGTCAAGATCGGTGGCGATTATCTGAACTGGTCCTTGGCCTCCCCTCGATCGACTCTTCCTCAGATGAGTGCCTGGTGCCGTGTAAATATCACCACTGGGGAGATGAACGCGGCCGGACGTGGTGCTGGCCACCCACCACCTCATGTGCTACTCGCTAGCAGCACTTGCACCCAACAGTCTGAAGGCTCTATGGGGCATATTTGTCTTTGGATGTGTCCTTGAAAATATATTCTTAGCTCCATGGGCTTTTACGCATTGTGAATAAACTTCTGATTCTCAAAACAAAAACATGGTCGTGCGAGTGCTAGCACGACCACTGTTGGTGGTTGTAGTAACACTTGTGGAGGAATGCTACAGCTCGTGGTGGTTGGTGGTAACGGCCGGTCGTGGTGACGTGCGCGTGCCACAGGTTGTCGCGTTACCAGCAGTTCAAGGACTTCCAGCGGCGCATCCTCGTGGCCACAAACCTCTTTGGCCGTGGCATGGACATCGAGCGAGTCAACATCGTGTTCAACTACGACATGCCTGAGGACTCGGACACGTACCTGCACAGGGTGAGCCTGCGGGGGAAGCTCCTTGTATCACAGATGTCTGGTAAACATCGCCACTGGGGAGACAAAGGCGGCCGGGCGTGGCGCTGGCCAACCACCCCCTTGTGTGCCCGTGCAGGCAATCATAGGTACTGGCGCCAACGCACTTTGAAATCTCTATTGAAAACTGATTTATTTTAGAACGGCTTTTTGTCTTTGGGTTCTTCCCTCGCTCGCACCTCCGATTATCACGGTTGGCTACGTACTATAATAATGGGCTTTACTGTTTTTCTGGCGATAAAACGGTTGTGTTAAGATGTTAAAATACCAAACGGAAACCTTCTGCAAGGAATCGTGTCTGCATTAGCCACACATGCTTGCGAACATGGTAGTATATTGTCTGTTTTATTGTCAGAAGAGTTAACCTTACTATATTTTGATACCAGCAAAGGGAGGCCCTGTGACATGGCTATGTACTGTTTGTAAATAGTTCTACATAAGTGTACATTGTGGCCTCTTGTCTTTTTAAATCCTTTATATTCAGTTCGCTTGCTTGCTTGCGCGCTTACGACCGTGCAAATTTTTCGGTCGTTTTTTAACCCACTTCCCGTGATCCAATCGAGCTGACATTTTCCAAACAGACTCGTTGTGCGTGGCAATTTATTTTTGTGAAATTTTTTGTTCCAAAATTTTACACTTTTTAGGAAAAAATAAATTATATTTAATTACCAATTGCTTAATGGTGGCAGGCAATCATCTGACCCATAGGTGGCAGCCATCTCAAGCCAGAGGACGAGAGGACTCTAGCCGCCACGCATATAAAGGATTTATAGTGAAAAACTTTGTTTTCACGGGTTAATTTTTTGATTGCTCACTTTGTTGACGTCCGTCCACCTACCCCCCCAGGTCGCCCGTGCCGGTCGGTTCGGCACCAAGGGACTGGCGGTGACGTTTGTGTCGGACGAAAACGACGCCAAGATCCTGAACGACGTGCAGGATCGCTTCGAGGTCAACGTCAGCGAGCTGCCCGACGAGATCGACCTCTCCTCCTACAGTACGACGTCCCTCTCTCGCGCACAAACACACACACACACATCTCCCGGGTAGCCTTTCGCAGACCCTTGGGCCAAATGCTGTTGGTGAGTAGCGCCTGAAGGCCGTCACCGGCGCACGAGGAGGTCGTCGTGGCCAACACCACGCCGGGCTGCCTTTGTCTCCCCTGTGGCGATGTTTACACACCACTACGACCTATGACCGGTTCAGACAATCGTCACTGATGTTGGCCGTGAGTGGGAATCCAACACTTTATCTTTCCAATGCTGATGTTTGATGTTCACAACAACGCACCGGGGTATTTTAAGGCCGAGTCTGCTTAGGTGGGGCAGGTGTTGTAATCAGCGGTTCAGATATTCATCTCCGGTGTTGGCTGTGAGCGGGAATCGAATTCTGGAGGGGGGGGGGGCCGGGTTATCGCACTGTGCGCTAAACCACGACACTACCGCTCCCCACGCACGCAAAGTGGGAATGGGTCCCCCCCTGTTATTGCCTAAACAGACTCTTGGTGCAAGTGCTGTTAGCGAGCACTTGTCAAGGCCTCTGTGGCCACACGAGGGGGGGGGGTGGGTGTGCGAGCACCATGACGTACAATGTTACCAGGTGCTAATTTTTTTCGGCGGAGTTCACCGTAAAAAGACCGAGGACCTCCTTGAGATGTCCCTCACCCCACGGTGCATTGCCATAGCCACTGCCTGCCCCTCCTAAATAACGATGGATATCCCCTGGATCGCCATGTACTCGCCGTTGAGACTCTAGTCAGCATCTTAATCGTGTAAATATGTATTTGCATTGGAGGAATCTGATGACCAACCAAGCTCTTTCGCCGATGTCGAGTATAACGCGTAGGCTTGTAGGCTTTCGCGGCGAAAAACCATCACTGTACGCGAATTGCAAATGTTGCTATTATACTCTCCAATATCGGATGTGCTGAACCAGTAACTAATTGGCATGCATTGTTTACGTGACAAACCTTACCAATTGGCTGTGTCGGGTGGTTGAGGGGTTTAACGACACTTTATATTTGCGCCATCCGACCCAAAATAAAAACCTCTTAATTATAGATGTCCAAATTTCGATTTAAAGCTTTCGTGACTGCAGGGATTCATCTTCTTGGTTCTTTCGGTAAAGTCACGTAGAAGGGAAGTAATAAAATAATAAAAATAAAACGTCGTTAAAATTATTTTATTATGTTTTATTTTTATTATTTAATTACTTCCCTTCTACGTGACTTTACCGAAAGAACCAAGAAGATATAGATGTCCAGTTGGTTGGGCAGATCTCCAGCGCTGTTGGCGATCGCCTAAACCACCCATCGCAAAATGCACGCTTCCTTGCGCGCACACATGTGTGTGTTACGCACTGCGGGGAAATTCTGAGCGTGCTGTGTTTGTAATGTTTGTGATGTTCTCTCTCCCGCCCTTTGCAGTTGAACAGAGCAGATGAACGTGACAACCTGGCACTGAGAAAACCGGGACCCACCCCCCCACACCCCCATTTCCGTCGACGCCAGGAGAGCCACTCAACCTCCCTGCCCACCACCACCACCACGTGTCCCTGGGAGGAGATGGGGGCAGAGGGGGTCTTGTAGTTTGTTCGTGGTGTTGTTACGTGAGCAGTTTTTATTCATCCGTGCTTTTGTTTTTATTATCTGTCGGACTCGGCAGCCTGCGATTTAGAGCCCTCCGCATGAAATCAACCCCCCCCCCCCCCCCATTATCCATTCCCCATTCGAATTAACCTGGAGCTGACCATGATTGAGATAAATTGGCAAAAACTTAGCGACGTACAGGAAGTAAATTTTATTTACGTGGTTGTATGATCGACATCACCACCCACCCTTTGCCCACGGTGATGTGTGCCGCGGTGATGTGCCTGTGTGTGTGTACGTCAGGTTTTGATTTAAGGTGGGGGGGGGGGGAGAAGTGGTCGGTGTTTGCCAAGGCTCGGGTTTTTTGTAGAAATAAATGGGAGTTTGCCCAACTCTTGCGTCCCCCGGTTTGTCCTGTCAAGAGTTGTTGGAGGGGCGGAGCGGTGACGGTCCCAACAGAAGCGTGGCTGCCCCCCCACCCCCCCCCCCAGCTTGTGGAGGTTCGCGGTTCGGTTCACCAAAAGGCGGGCCTGGTTAATACTGCGGGTGCGTTAGTGTAACGTGCTCGCTGTGTATATTCGCCACCGATCTTGGCCGTGAGTGGGAATCAAACTTCGGGTCCCCGCTTTCGTAGCTCCCCCATAACCACCACAACCACTAACAAGAGTGCCAACCACTCGCACTGCCATTCATTTTTAGAATCATCCAAAACCGTTTTCAGCTGCAGGTCACTACAATGCACTCAACCACCAGAGCGCTTGTGCCAGACTAGGTGCACTTCGAGACTGCCACGTGAAATGCTTCGGACAGGTCAACTGGACAGAACCCGGGGTGTTTGTGGGTCAAACCACCGACGCTTGCTCGATCAAACTAAACATGCAAACTCCAAATGTACAGCAGGCGTAAGGGTCGTGGTTGGATTTACGACCTGTTTACGTGGCGAGGAAGTTACCATCCTTTTCTGTGAAGCTATTGCAGCCTGCGAAAGTGGAACGTGTCCTTGTGATTAGGAGCCTTGGGCGAGGAGAATGGCGCGAATATCGAATGTACTCTATTAATAATCATTGCAAGGTCTCCCGTCTCAATTTCAAAAAGGAATTCTAGATTTGAAGCTTTCGTGACTGCAATGATTCATATTCTCAGGTTTTTTCGGTAAAGTCACGTAGGTAAAACATTAAAAGTAATGAAAGTAAAATAAAACAAAAATAAAATTCACGACGTTTCGGAGGCAACACAAGTCTCCGTCATCAGGTGGGACCGTCACAGCCAGATTAGCTGCATCAAGTGGGGCAATGATTCAAGATGTAAACCCTTATAAGCAAGTTGAAGGGGGGAGGAGAGGGGGGGGGTCATCAGAATGTGGTAGCCAATGAATGGAACGTATCGGGAGGGAGGGGGGTGGGAGGGGGAGGGAGCCAACAAAAAAGTTGGCGACGGCTTGGACGCGGCTGCTGCACACGCCAACAATGGACAGAGAGGGGGGAGGGGAGGTCTGATACACATGATAGAACAAAGGAACGAAAATGCCCATGTTTATACCAATGCTGGCTGAACAATGAAGAGAGTACTATTAAAAATAACAGGGGATGTTAACACTCGGTGAAGTAAATTAAAATAGTGCCTGTCAGATAAGATGGTCCAAAAAGTGTAATTAAGTCTTTTTTGCGTGGTTAATAACATCTTTCCAGTGATTACTGAGTTTGTACCCATCATCACGGTTGAAATTATGTCTGTGTTTGTATATTTGTATGGCTTCGTGTACAAACCTTTGATGGTAGCCAGGAGGCTTGCAGAGAACCTTGGTCTCGGAAAAGACAATTTCATGAGAGCCCGCCGAGTTGTAGCAATGATCGGCAACGGCCGAAGAATCAGTTCTGCCGTGTTTCAGATCTGACTTGTGCTCGCGGACACGATCAGCAACATGACGTTTTGTTTCTCCAATGTAGCAATCACCACAAATGCAACTCAATTTGTAGACTCCAGGATACTGTAAGTCAGGAACGACATCCTTCACAGATGGAATCAGATCACGGATTTTATGCACTGTACTGAATCGGACTTGAATCTTATGTTTGTTTAGAATTTTGGAGATCTTTTTGGTCACGCCTGCTATGTAAAAAAAAAGATCTCCAAAAATTCTAAACAAACATAAGATCCAAGTCCGATTCAGTACAGTGCATAAAATCCGTGATCTGATTCCATCTGTGAAGGATGTCGTTCCTGACTTACAGTATCCTGGAGTCTACAAATTGAGTTGCATTTGTGGTGATTGCTACATTGGAGAAACAAAACGTCATGTTGCTGATCGTGTCCGCGAGCACAAGTCAGATCTGAAACACGGCAGAACTGATTCTTCGGCCGTTGCCGATCATTGCTACAACTCGGCGGGCTCTCATGAAATTGTCTTTTCCGAGACCAAGGTTCTCTGCAAGCCTCCTGGCTACCATCAAAGGTTTGTACACGAAGCCATACAAATATACAAACACAGACATAATTTCAACCGTGATGATGGGTACAAACTCAGTAATCACTGGAAAGATGTTATTAACCACGCAAAAAAGACTTAATTACACTTTTTGGACCATCTTATCTGACAGGCACTATTTTAATTTACTTCACCGAGTGTTAACATCCCCTGTTATTTTTAATAGTACTCTCTTCATTGTTCAGCCAGCATTGGTATAAACATGGGCATTTTCGTTCCTTTGTTCTATCATGTGTATCAGACCTCCCCTCCCCCCTCTCTGTCCATTGTGTTGGCGTGTGCAGCAGCCGCGTCCAAGCCGTCGCCAACTTTTTTGTTGGCTCCCTCCCCCTCCCACCCCCCCTCCCTCCCGATACGTTCCATTCATTGGCTACCACATTCTGATGAACTCCCCCCCCCTCTCCTCCCCCCTTCAACTTGCTTATAAGGGTTTACATCTTGAATCATTGCCCCACTTGATGCAGCTAATCTGGCTGTGACGGTCCCACCTGATGACGGAGACTTGTGTTGCCTCCGAAACGTCGTGAATTTTATTTTTGTTTTGTTTTATTTTACTTTCATTACTTTTAATGTTTTACCTACGTGACTTTACCGAAAAAACCTGAGAATATTTCAAAAAGGAGTTGACCTTGTCATTCCTTAGGGGCTGAGGGGTGATCGTGTATGCGTAGGGACCACTTTATTAGATGTCGACAGGGGTCTCGTGGATAGACTGGGCCCCGTCAAAGGAACGTGGAATTTACACCAACTCCGCCACCGACAGAGGTCTGTGTTGCACCGTTGCTGATAACACTGGTCAACACACTTTTTCTGGCATAAGGTATTCCAACGGTTTTAAGGTAATTTTGGGGTGCCGATTCCAAATCTGACATCAGTTTTTGTCTTATCACAATAAAATAAAAATACGACGTTTCGGCCACAACAAGCAATAAAACTGAGGACGGCTGCTTGTGTTGTGGTCGAAACGTGAGAATTTTTATTTTATTATTATTATTTCCTTTCTACGTGACTTTACCGAACGAACCGAGAAAATGCATATATTATCAAAGTGTGTGTTTTTGTTTGTATTTTGACCACAAAGTATTGTGGTCAATGCACACACGATTCCTTGTAAAAAAAGGTTTCAGTTTTATTGCCAGAAAAAACGGGGAAAACCCCCTATTATTATGTTGGTACTGGCAAAGGAGATCTAATGATGGTGGTGCACGATCTGTTACGCAAATTTCTCGTCCCTGCAAGTTGCACGCCCAGCGTTGTCTTGAAGCCACGGTGAGAATGAGACCCAACAGGAACGGCGTGGTGGTGCAAGCGAACGCAAAGAATCAATCTTTGAATCTGTTAGGATCGACGTTGAGAGCGTGATTGGTTGCACCTGAAATCCGACAGTTCCCCTAGTGAAGCTGGCACCGTCTTAACGATTGCCGGTGGAGATCGCGAAAATGTGCCACTGGACGGGAGGTTATATATTTGGGGGGGGGTGGAGGTCTTGGTGATGCCATTGGCCAAGTTTACGCTGTGTGGGGCGTTTAGGGAGGGGGGGTTCCTGCCTTCACTCACAAGGCAAAATTTGGGGTCTAATTTCTTTTTAAAGGGGCTTAATTTAATTGATCACAGTTGCATTTGTTTTCAGTAATCTCTTTAATCTTTTGCTTCATATCACATTTCCAATACGGAAGTTATAAAGAAAGGGAACGGACTATAAGATAAACTAAACTTTGTATATTACCGGGCAAGGCCTACTGAGTGATGTAGCTCTTCGGAAGCGACCTGACTCACGAATTGTAACCCCAACGAAGTGGCGTGGACATGTTTTGCAGCCAAATACTCGAAACGCGTGATTCTAAATGGGGAGAGTAGAGGACACGGAGAAAATTCCACGCGACCACAGAGAGAGACACACGGCAAACTCCAAATATACAGCAGGCGTCGGGGTATGGATCGAACCCATAACCTGTAGACCAAGCGAGGTAGTTAACATCTAGCCACCGTGATGATGATGAGAGAGAGACACGCAAACTCCAAATATACAGCAGCAGGCGTCAGGGTCGAGTTCGAACCCACGACCTCCTGTAGACCAGGCGAGGTAGTTAACATCTTGCCACTTGCTGGGTCTGCGCCGATTGCATTCCAACCTAAATCTGGAATCCAATGAGCTGGGATGGAAACTAAGGGCAATGAATATGGTTGGGTTGGAATGTTAGTGATCTCGTAAGCTTGTGGATTGTCGCGTGACAAGGCAGACTGCTGTGTCTTCGATTAATTAAGCCACGTTTTGTGTACAGGACGCCGCGATGACGAGATGTTAACTACCTCGCCTGGTATGCAGGAGGTCGTGGGTTATATCCCGACCCTGACGCCTGCTGCTGTATATTCGGATTTAACACGTAGGCCTACTAATTGGCTGTCGGGTGATCGCGGGTTTAAGGGGCCGTCCATAAATGACGTCACGCGATTTGGGACGATTTTGACCCCCCCACCCCCCATCGTCACACGGCGTCACAAAAAGTCAGAACCCCTGAAATATGACGTCACAAAGCTCTGCCCCCCCCCCCCCAAAAAATAAAACTATTGTTATTGTAGTGCGTATTTAATGTGGCGCTACACCCTGATGTTGTAGGAGAAAACATTTAATAAAAAGTCTATTTAATTAAGTAGAACGTGTTGTCTATATTTATTTAAAGTTGCGCATTTTGATGTGACGTCACATTTCTCACCCCCCCCCCCCTCGTCACACATCGTCACAAATGTCTGACCCCCCCCCCCCTAGGTGCGTGACGTCATTTATGGACGGCCCCTAACGACACATTTGTATTTACGCGATATAACCCAAATAAATAAATTATTTGGAGTTTGCGTGTCTCTCTCCCCCCGTGGTCGCGTGGATTTTTCTCCGGGTCCTCCGGTCCCCCCCCGACCACCACCACAATTAGAATCAACATCTCGCAACTGCTATAAATTTCCACACGATGATAAGCCGCCAACTTCGTTGAGCTATCATTTGCGATAGACCAGGTCGCTTCTGAAAAAAATGTTATTGCTCAATGGGGCTTTAGCTGGTAAAATAAAAATAAAACACATTCCTGCGGAGGGAGCTGGTAGGAACGTTGGGTTGCTCGGTCAATGGCCAGGGTCAACGGAGGCGTGGTGTATTCCGCAAATATGGCCGACTGTGAGGGCGGGCACAAGCCGGCGTGAGTAGGTTACACGTTGAGTTTTATATGGGCACCACGGGGTGACCAGCCCCTCCCCACCCAGCCCCACCCTTCCCTCCCCACCCAGCCCCTCCCTGCACGACGGACGGACGGACACAATAATCTCCTGTGGGCTGGTGTAACCAGGAGGTTCCTACCAGTATAAACACCCCTATTATGGATGATATTGGTCGCGAAAGCCGACGTGTTAAACTCAATAATCGACTTACTTTGTTTTCATCAAACACCTACGTATTTATTAACATTAGAAAATATTTTTATAACCATCCAGAACCAACGGGGTTGCAAGCCTGCAAGTGAAAGGCTAAGAACCATCACTAATAAAATAATAAAAATAAAATATAATAAAATAATGCTCACGACGTTTCGGCCACAACGCAAGCAGCCGTCCTCAGGTGAAGACCAGGTCTGTCGGGGAGACAGCGTCTGAATGAAACACCACCAGGCTTGGTCTTCACCTGAGGACGGCTGCTTGCGTTGTGGCCAAAACGTCGTGAGAATTATTTTATTATGTTTTATTTTTATTATTTTATTATTTCCCTTCTACGTGACTTTACCGAAAGAACCAAGAAGATGAATCCCTGCAGTCACGAAAGCCTTAAATCGAAATTTAAACCCCACTGTTTTAAATCGTTTTAGCCTCAATCTCGATTTGAAGTTTTGACCTTGTCCACAAAAAGTCAAAGGCCCTCTGAGCTGGCACCGATGACCCAACGACTTTAAACAAATTCTAGATTTGAAGCTTTCGTGACTGCAAGGATTCATATTCTTAGGTTTTTTCGGTAAAGTCACGTAGGTAAAAAATAAAAAATTATAAAAGTAAAATAAAAATAAAATAAAAATCACGACGTTTCGGAGGCAACAGAGAGAATTATTTTATTATGCTTTATTTTTTATTATTTTATTATTTCCATTCTTCGTGACTTTACCGAAACAACCAAGAAGATGAATCCCTGCAGTCACGAAAGCCTTAAATCGAAATTTAAACTCCACTGTTTTAAATCGTTTTAGCCTCAATCTCGATTTGAATTTTTGACCTCGTCCACAAAAAGCCAAAGGCCCTCTGAGCTGGCACCGATGACCCAACGACTTTAAAAAAACAAAACCACGCCCCCCTCGCGTGACGTCACGCGGCTTCCACTTCCTGCTCCTCCTCCAACCCACGTGTTTGACCCATGGCGTCCGCGGCAGTAGTAGCAGCAGCAGCAGCGTCGTTCGCGGCGCGGGGAGCCGCTTTCTCGACGGCTCTCCTCGGCCGAGCGCCGTCGCCTCGTCTCCTCCTCCTGCCCCCGCTCCTCACGCCGCCCTGCCGGGGTCTGGCGCTGAGAGCGACGCTCGGTGGAGGATGGAGCAACGGCGGCGATGGTGCTCGCGGGCATGGAGGATGGGGGGGCAGCCGCGGCTCGGCATGGCTGCTGGGCGCCGCGGGCTCGGCGCTGACGCTGCTCGGAGCGGGCGCCGCGTGGAAGCTGCAGAGCGCCGCGAAGGCCGAGCCGGTACGGGAGGGGGGGGGGGCAGAGTGGGCGGGGGGGGGTGACCCAGCCCTGACCTCTAATCCTAACCTCTAATCCTGACCTTAAGCCTCAGCTGTCTGTTCGGGGTCTGTGAGGCCGACCCCAACACGGGGTCTGTGATCCTGACCCCAACACGGGGTGTGTGATCCTGACCCCAACACGGGTCTGTGATGCTGACCCCAACACGGGGTCTGTGATGCTGACCCCAACACGGGGTCTGTGATGTGACCCCCACACGGGGTCTGTGATCCTGACCCCAACACGGGTCTGTGATCCTGACCCCAACACGGGGTCTGTGATGCTGACCCCAACACGGGGTCTGTGATGTGACCCCCACACGGGGTCTGTGATCCTGACCCCAACACGGGGTCTGTGACCCTGACCCCAACACGACACCGGCAATCCTGACCCCAACACGGGATCTGTGATGTGACCCCCACACGGGGTCTGTGATCCTGACCCCAACACGGGGTCTGTGACCCTGACCCCAACACGACACCGGCAATCCTGACCCCAACACGGGGTCTGTGATGTGACCCCCACACGGGGTCTGTGATCCTGACCCCCACTACTGGGTCAAACCCATGCCACGACTATAAAGTTGGGTCCAGCCCTAAGCCGTTGACCAACACAGGAAGGCAAACCCTCTTAGCCAGACGTGCGTAGTCTGTGAACTGGTTGGACCTGGTCTCTAACCCTAATTGGTAAAGATGGGGTGGAACTGCATATGGAGGAGACCCTTAAGCTTGACCCTAAACCCGGGGTCAAACCCTTAACATTCACTCGGCGTTAATCTTGGACCCTATGCAAGGTTCATACTCTAACCCTGACCTTAGCATGCACTCTGGATCAGTGTGTGTGAGGTCCGTGTGGGGAGCAGTGGTGCAGCGGTTAGCGCGGTTGCGCTACGAGCCCGGTGGCCCGAGATTGATTCCCGCTCGCTGCCAACACCGGTGACGATTATCTGAAAGGGTCTGGGGCCTCCCCTAGGTAGACTCGGCCTAAAACGAGTACCTGGTGCGGTGTGTCAACATTGCCACTCGGCGAGATACAATGGCGTCCGGGGCGTGGTTCTGGCCACCGGCCCCATGTGTCATGCCGGCCTTCATAGGTGCCACTCGCTAAAAAACACTTGCCCCAACAGTCTGTTAAGGCTATACGGGTGGTCTTTGTATATATAGATGTGTGTACGTGTGTGTTTGTACGTGTGCAGCAAGTTGGCACAGTAGGGGGGATACATCTGCCAGTCGTCTCGGCCAACCCACGGCACCTGGGTCTGTTCCATGACCTCTCAACGAGCCTTCAACACTTCACGTGGCCTCAAAGTGCACCTGGCCTGGCACAGGCGCCATGGTGACGTCACCGCCACTTAGTGGCGAATGTCGGATGTATTGGAGTGTGGTGCTGGCCACCCGCCCTGCGTCATGCGGGCCTTCATCGCAGAGGTCGCAACCGGGTACCCGATACCCGTACCCTACCCGATACCCGGCTACCCGTACCCGGCCGGGTACGGGTAGCCGTTTGCGACCCT
The DNA here is from genome assembly GCF_965212315.1 of Lampetra planeri. Lineage (NCBI taxonomy): Eukaryota > Metazoa > Chordata > Hyperoartia > Petromyzontiformes > Petromyzontidae > Lampetra > Lampetra planeri. The sequence goes on along the minus strand of NW_027614529.1, from coordinate 98,213 downwards.
GATGCGGCCGAGTACGGGTAGACCGTGAGTCACTGGTGAGCAACTGTTTGTCACTCATTTCCCAACGTCTTGTCTCTTCTCACAATTCAAGTTCCTAGAATCAACCCACCCGCGCCTGCAACGTGGCTTCATCCCAGAGGTCGCAATCAGGTACCCGATACCCGTACCCTACCCGTACCCGGCCGGGTACGGGTAGGGTACGGGTACGGCTGGGTACGGGTACGGGTACCCGTTTGCGACCCTGGTGCGGCCGGGTACGGGTAAGGAATCAAAACCCATTTGCGACCTCTGCTTCATCGGTGCCCCAACAGTCGTGTCACGGGAGGGATCTTCGTCTTTTTTTCGTCTCACAGGAGGAGAGCGAGGCTGCGCCGAGGCTGACCCTGTACCAGTACCAGACGTGCCCGTTCTGCAGCAAGGTGCGCGCCTTCCTGGACTACCACGGCCTGCCCTACCGCCTGGTGGAGGTGAACCCGGTGATGCGTCGTGAGATCGCCTTCTCGTCATACCGCAAGGTTCCCATCGTCATCGTCGCCAACGAAGCCGCTGGCTCCGACAACCCTGTGGTGAGTCTCGTGCACACTGACAAAGGCAATCCCCCCCCCACCCCCTAACGTATAGCCTCAACAGACTGTTGGGGCAAGTGCTGTTGGCGAGTAGCAGCAACCATCAAGGCCGCCACGGCACACGAAGGGGGTGGTAGGTCAGCACTACGCCCAGCCGCCTTTGTCTCCCGAGTGGCGGGGCACTACGGTGGCTAGGAGATGTTAACTACCTCGCCTGGTGTGCAGGAGGTCATGGGTTCGATCCCGACCCTGACACCTGCTGTATATTTGGAGTTTGCGTGTCTCTCTCTCTCATCATCATCACAATGGCTAGGAGATGTTAACTACCTCGCCTGGTGTGCAGGAGGTCATGGGTTCGATCCCGACCCTGACAGCTGCTGCTGTATATTTGGAGTTTGCGTGTCTCTCTCTCTCGTCATCACCACGGTGGCTAGGAGATGTTGACTACCTCGCCTGGTATGCAGGAGGTCATGGGTTCGATACCGACCCTGACGCCTGCTGCTGTATATTTGGAGTTTGCGTGTCTCTCTCTCTCATCATCATCATCACGGTGGCTAGGATATGTTACCTACCTCGCCTGGTATGCAGGAGGTCATGGGTTCGATCCCGACCCTAACACCTGCTGTATATTTTGAGTTTGCGTGTCTCTCTCTCCCCGTGGTCGTGTGGATTTTATGCGGGTCCTCTGGTTTTTCCCTCCACATTCGGAATCAACATCGTACGTTTAGGGTATTTAGCTGCTATGCATGTTCACGCGACGATGATGATGATAAGCCACTTTGTTGAGCTATCATTTGCGATGGCCAGGTTGCTCCTGTGACTCATGCAGCCAGCTATGGCTGCAGGGTTTGGTGGTACATGTTGTTTATTGTGAAAGTTCGGTCACAGTTCCTATGATCACTGCTGTTACATTGCTTTTGGCTTTATTTTGGTGATTTCGAAAAGTTTTTTGGTTTGGCCATGTTTGTTTGTTGTAGTACGGAGTTAGAATGATTGCTTTAATCTAAGTTGTCTTGTGGTTGTTGTTGTTGTTTGACTTGCATCCCACTGAGATTTTTGCACACAGCGTTGATGTACGGTGATTTTTTTCTGGAAGACTTTGCAGTTTTTTCCTGGATTTTTCTATTTGCGCGTAATCACTTTAAGATGTTTTTTGTTTGTTGTGGTTGCACCCGATTCAAGAGCCGAATGGCTCACAGGGCTACACTAAATAAATGAAACTGAAAATGAAAACTGTGTTGGGACGTGCACCATCTGTGTTGGACCAGCTTTGTTGGGATGTGCACCGGCTGTGTTAGGACGTGCACCAGCTGTGTTGCACCAGCTGTGTTGGGACGTGCACCAGCTGTGTTGCACCAGCTGTGTTGGACGTGCACTGGCTGTGTTGGTTCCTGCACCAGCTGTGTTGGGATGTGCACCGGCTGTTGGATCCTGCACCAGTTGTGTTGGTTCCTGCACCAGCTGTGTTGGTTCCTGCACCAGCTGTGTTGGACGTGCACCAGCTGTGTTGGTTCCAGCACCAGCTGTGTTGGACGTGCACCAGCTGTGTTGGTTCCTGCACCAGCTGTGTTGGACGTGCACCAGCTGTGTTGGTTCCTGCACCAGCTGTGTTGGATGTGCACCGGCTGTGTTGGTTCCTGCACCAGCTGTGTTGGACGTGCACCAGCTGTGTTGGTTCCTGCACCAGCTGTGTTGGTTCCTGCACCAGCTGTGTTGGACGTGCACCGGCTGTGTTGGTTCCTGCACCAGCTGTGTTGGTTCCTGCACCAGCTGTGTTGGATGTGCACCGGCTGTGTTGGTTCCTGCACCAGCTGTGTTGGACGTGCACCGGCTGTGTTGGTTCCTGCACCAGCTGTGTTGGTTCCTGCACCAGCTGTGTTGGACGTGCACCGGCTGTGTTGGTTCCTGCACCAGCTGTGTTGGTTCCTGCACCAGCTGTGTTGGACGTGCACCAGCTGTGTTGGTTCCTGCACCAGCTGTGTTGGTTCCTGCACCAGCTGTGTTGGACGTGCACCGGCTGTGTTGGTTCCTGCACCAGCTGTGTTGGTTCCTGCACCAGCTGTGTTGGACGTGCACCAGCTGTTTTGGTTCCTGCACCAGCTGTGTTGTACGTGCACCAGCTGTGTTAGTAGGCGGCTGCTGTGTGAGTGAGCGATGGGCCTGTGATTACATTGTTCGGCGGTTCTCCCCACAGCAACTCAACGACTCCTCGTACATCATCAGCATCCTCAAGACCCTCCTGATCTCCAAGTGAGCAACCAACCCCAAGTCGCACGACACAACGTTCGCCCCAACCATTAAACCCCAACCTCTAACACTAACCGTAGCCATAATCCAAGCCCCAGCACTAACCATTACCCCTGTCTTTAACATTGATGATAAATAATTCATATGGCCATTGAAGAGCAACCACCTCAATCGCTAACTTTTTCCTGTACCACTGATCCTTAACACAAACAGCAACTCATAACACCAAGTATAGTAGTAGGTTTTTACCCTTTCAACTGGTACAAAAACTGACACCTTTATACAAGGGATCATGTTTGCAATAACCACAAGCAGTCAAAATGCAAACAAAAAGAAACAACTCTGATAATGATAATGATATGCACTGTCCTTGAAGTTGATTGGTCCACACCCGAGACGGCTTTCTTTAGAGCCTAGTCTCCACTGGTGTTGGACCAGATAACGCCAAAAGGTGTACAACTCAAAAACAGCGCACTATCAGAGTATTGAGAGCTCGGGGTAAGCATTTACACTATGAGACATCCTTTACCAGTAATCATAACACCAACCCAGAACACTGACAATAACGCAAACACACCAAAGCTAACCGTAATGCTCACAACAACACAAACAATACTAAACCACCACCACCACGAACCATTACACTAAGCTGTAATGGTAAACCCCAACACTAACTCACAGCACTAAAACCAAGACTTACCACTAACCGTCAACACTAGCATCAGCTCCTAACACTAACACAAGCAACGTCAACCAAAAATACTAAACCCCAACCATGATACCAACCACGAAGCCTTGACACTAACTGCTAAGCCCAAGCACTAGCACCAGCTCTTAACAATAGCCCTTCGCCCCAGTCATAAGCCCTAGGTCTTAGGCCCAAGGCCCTAGCCTTTAGGCCCTAGGCCTTAGGCCCCAGCCTCCAGACCTTAGGCCCAAGGTCCTAAGTCCTAGCTGCTTCTAGCCCCTAAATCCTAGGACCTAGGCCTTAGGCCCCAGCCCTAGTCTCTGTGTCGTAGGCCCCAACCTCTTCACTCCTAAGCCCTAGCCCTAGGCCCCATCCCCTATGTCCTAGGCCTTAAACCCCAATCCCTAGGCCCTAAGCCTTAGGCCTTTTGTTGTAGCCGTAATCTGTGGCGTTGGTTGCAGGGGCAGCAGCCGGGGCCTGGAGGAGGTGCTGACACTGTACCCGGAGGTGCGTCACGAGGACGAGCGGGGCAAGGAGGTGGTGGAGCACGGCAACAAGTACTGGGTGATGCTGCCTGAGGGGGTGGATGTCACGCAGTTTTACGCCAGCGAGAAGGCCCGCCAGTGAGACTCCACCGCCGAGCGACTCGCTAGCCGACTCGCTCGCTCACACACACACAGTGCGCTTCGCAAACCAGCGGGTCGGCCACCCCCCTGTCGTTCTTCTACTAGCGCTGCTGCTGCTGCTGCTACCACAGTGGTTACCGTTGCCCGTGAACTTCGCTCATTGATTCCTCCACGCGTGTTGACGCCTCGGCAATGCCAGGAACTGATTGCTTAATTTCCATCTTACGCAGTGCTCAGCCACCGTCTCTGCAGGTCAAGAGCAACGCACCCACTCCACTCGCCCAACGAACCACGGCCAACGCCAGTGACGATTATATCTGACCCGGTGCTGGGCCTCTCCTAGGTCGACCCAGCCTGAAAATTAGTACCCGGCCCTGTATGTAAACATCAGTACCGGGGAGACAAAGGCGGCCGGGCTTGGTGCTGACACACCAACCCTCGTCATAGGTGTGCGCCGTTCCGGCCACTCGCCACAACGACAGCGCACTTGGCTTGAAGGCTACACGGGTGACCTTTGTGTCTATTTTGCCACCCCCCCCCACTTCCCCACCGTGTGCGCGAGGAGCAGGGAGGAGACGAAGTGGCGGCGCTGGGCGGACGACCACCTCGTCCACCTCATCTCGCCCAACGTGTACCGCTCGCCGGGCGAGGCGCTGGCGTCGTTCGACTACATTGTGCGCGTGGGGAAGTTTGGCTCCGTGGAGGGCGCCTTCGCCAAGTACTTCGGCGCCGCCGCGATGTTCCTCGTCAGCAAGCGGCTCAAGCGCAAGTGAGTGGGCCCCCCCCCCCCGCACGCAGACGACCAACATCTCAGATTGGCGCGATTGCTCAATGCACAGACGTACATACTGGCCATAGACTCAACACTGCCCATAGACTCAACACTGCCCATAGACTCAACACTGCCCATAGACTCAACACTGCCCATAGACTCAACACTGCCCATAGACTCAACACTACCCATAGACTCAACACTGCCCATAGACTAACACTACCCATAGACTCAACACTGCCAATAGACTCAACACTACCCATAGACTCAACACTACCCATAGACTCAACACTACCCATAGACTCAACACTGCCCATAGACTAACACTACCCATAGATTCAACACTACCCATAGACTAACACTACCCATAGACTCAACACTACCCATAGACTCAACACTACCCATAGATTCAACACTACCCATAGATTCAACACTACCCATAGACTTAACACTGCCCATAGACTCAACACTACCCATAGACTCAACACTACCCATAGACTCAACACTACCCATAGATTCAACACTACCCATAGATTCAACACTACCCATAGACTCAACACTACCCATAGATTCAACACTACCCATAGACTCAACACTACCCATAGACTCAGCACTACCCATAGACTCAACACTACCCATAGACTCAACACTACCCATAGACTCAACACTGCCCATAGACTCAACACTACCCATAGACTCAACACTGCCCATAGACTCAACACTACCCATAGACTCAACACTACCCATAGACTCAACACTGCCCATAGACTCAACACTGCCCATAGACTCAACACTGCCCATAGACTCAACACTGCCCATAGACTCAACACTGCCCATAGACTCAACACTACCCATAGACTCAACACTACCCATAGACTCAACACTGCCCATAGACTCAACACTGCCCATAGACTCAACACTGCCCATAGACTCAACACTGCCCATAGACTCAACACTGCCCATAGACTCAACACTGCCCGTAGTCTCAACACTAAACACACGCGCAAGAGGGAGGGAGCCCTTAAATCACGGAAGGAGGGAGTTGGAAAAGGCCGAGGAGTGGTTGAAGCCGAAGAACACATCAACACCACGCGGAGAGAGCGCGCGGGTCGGGGTGTCAAACCCAGCGGCTTCACGCTGTGAGGCGCGATGGTGACCTCTGCTCCGCCGGAACCGCTGGCGCCACCCCTACCCCCTCCACCCCCTCCACCCCCCGCTCCCACCGCTCCCACCGCTCTCACCCCACGGTGCGTTGCAGGCACCACATGCAGGACGACGTGCGCCAGGACTTGTACCAGGCCGCCAATGAGTGGGTGCGCGCCCTGGGGAAGGAGCGCCCCTTCATGGGTGGACAGAGCCCCAACCTCGCCGACCTGGTCAGCGGCACCCATCCCCCTTCCCCAAGCCTGCGCCTCGCACCCTCATCCCATACTGAGCCTCGGTCTAAAGCCCAACTTCAACAATACCTTCTTGGTTCTTTCAGTAAAGTCACGTAGAAGGGAAATAATAAAAATGATAATTAGATGCTTTTATTATATTATTTTATTATGTTTTATTTTTATTATTACCCTTCTACGTGCCTTTACCGAAAGAACCAAGAAGATGAATCCTTGGAGTCACGAAAGCTTTAAATCGAAATTCAACAACACCGTCATAAACCCAGCCTGGCCCTCACGCCCCATCCTACTCCGAGCCTCGGTCTAAAGCCCAACTTCAACAAAACCGTCATGAACCCGGCCTGTGCTTCATCGTAAACCCAACATGAACTCAATCCTAAACCTCGGCTTAAACCTAATCCTAAACCAAGCCGAAGCCCCAACCTAAAGCAATCATAAACCCACCCTAAACAGCAGCGTACACCCTTCCTGACACATCCTAAACATCTCCTAAACCCATTCTAAACCTACACTAGACTTATCTTGTGCATCTCCCCCATTTATGCTTCTGCATCTCCATGTGTCTCATGTATCCCCGTATGTCCCCGTGCGTCCCCGTCCATCCCTGTACTTCCCCGTGCGTCCCCGTCCATCCCCGTGCGATGCCCCGGCTCCAGGCCGTGTTCGGCGTTCTGCGCGTCATGGAGGGCCTGCAGGCGTTTGACGACGTCATGGCCAACACGAAGCTGGGGCCGTGGTACGAGCGCACGCAGCAGGCCATCGGACAGCAGCGGGGACGCGCGTGACGCACGTGACGCGCGGCGCCCCACGCCGCTGCCGTCTGCAATCCAAGAGCCGCTCGCCTCCACAGCCTCGATCCCGAGCACGCGCGAGATAGCTCGTTTACCCTTTCCCATTCCGGTGACGTACGTACGCGTACGTCAACGAAACGGTACCGGAAGAAAAGCTAAAATAAAATAACTTGATAGGTACCGAGGCTCCCGCAAGGCCACGCCGGGAAGAGGCGTGTGGCACATTTTGGCGCCAGCTGTTGTAGAGTGCGGCGGTCGTGTCGCTACGGTTCTCTGCGGCGGTGAGTGCAACGGCGCTACACCTAAATTTTGATTTAAAGCTTTCGTGACTGCGTCTGAATGACACGCTGTCTTTCCGACAGCCCTGTTCTTCACCTGAGGACGGCTGCTTGCGTTGTGGCCGAAACTTCGTGAGAATTGTATTTTGTTATGTTTTAATTTTATTATTTCCCTTCTACGTGACTTTACCGAAAGAACCAAGACGGCGCTACGCCTCTCTAAATAAAATTAACGCCGAACCACTCGTGCGTTCCGAGATTCTCAGGTGAACGGGAAAAGGGTTCGGATAAAAGCCGCCGCTGCGAGGGCGGCCGGAGTGTCGCGTGACGATGTTCTATAGCTCTGTGACGAGATCAGCCAAGGAATTGTGGTTCATTTGCAGCAAACACTTTGTGTGTAACTAGCGCGACCTTATAACGACGCCGCTGTATTCGTTCGGCAAGCAGAAGCCAATGCGGCTCGGCAAGCACCGGACGGACACGATCGGGCCTTTCTCTCAACCCCGTGTGGGCAGCAGGAAGGGCTGCCCATCGCTCAACTGCCACCCACGTTTGCACCAACATTTTTAGACTTGCCTAAACATTTTGAACGGGTGGTGGCGTGCACTCCACCAGTCAAATGCTAATGCTTCAAGGCAGCCCACGGAGGTTGCGTGAAGCCCGGCACGCGTGCGGCGGTAGTGACGGTTTTCCGCGCATGCCGGCCGTGTTGTGACCGGGTGTGCCTGGGGGGGCAGCCCCTGTCGTTGTCGCTTGTAGACGCGGCCTGCAGACTCGTTCGCTAAATAAAGTGATACGGAGACTTTACCGACCGATTACGAGTGTTCGTTTGTGACCACGATGAGGAGGGGAGGGAAAGGTCCATCCGCCAGGTGCGATGGGAGAACGTTGGGAGGGAAGAGGGTGAATGTTGAGTTAGAGGTTGGGTAAGTTTGTCGGTGTACGTATGTTCAACTTCTTCCCCACCATACGTAGACAACCATGCTAATCGGAGGCGCGGGGGGAAGGACAATAAACTAAAGACAAGTGAGTGGTACTGGTAGGAACCTCCTGGTTACACCAGCCCACAGGGGATTTATGTGTCCGTCCGTCCGTCGTGCAGGGAGGGGCTGGGTGGGGAGGGTGGGGGGGGAGGGACTGGGTGTGGAGGGGCGGGGCTGGGTGGGGAGAAACTGGGTGGGGATGGGAGAAACTGGGTGTGGAGGGGCTGGGTGGGGAGGGTGGGGCTGGGTGGGGTGGGGCGGGGTGGGGAGGGGCTGGGTGGGGAGGGGCTGGGTGGGGCTGGGTGGGGAGGGGCTGGGTGGGGTGGGGAGGGGCTGGTCACCCCGTGGTGCCCATATAAAACTCAACGTGTAACCTACTCACGCCGGCTTGTGCCCGCCCTCACAGTCGGGCATATTTGCGGAATACACCACGCCGCCGTTGACCCTGGCCATTGACCGAGCAACCCAACGTTCCTATCAGCTCCCTCCGCACGAATGTGTTTAAATGCGTGAGCGGATGAGCGAATGAGGGATTTTATTATGATTTCTGCAGTGTTCAGTGCGAGTGTTTTCCGGGCACTCCAAGTTGACACAACGCTCTTGACACGGCAATTGATCACGGAACGGATTAAACGCAAAACATCGTTACGATAATTGGCCACATGAAGTCAAAATCGCAATGAATTAGTGCATTTTTGTCGACTCCGTCCCACCACGGATTGGCAAAGGGCTGTAAATATATAAGTTGAGGCTTTCATTGACCCCAAATCAGAATCCTATGAGCTGTAAAGCCCTTTTTGACACGCGTCCAGCCATCAACAAACAGCTCATTACAAATGCGACCACCACCAACTGCACTTGATACTGTGGTGCCACGCACGTGATGATGTTCATATCTATCTCCACTTAATAATATCGAATAAAAAGTGTTATGTTTAATGTGGAGAGTGCGGATATACAAAGGGCACATTATCTGCTTATCGATAATTGAATGTTAATGTGACATTGCTGCTGATCTGTGGTGTTGTCTTGCTGTGGTCTGGGACTGTTGTTGTTTTTGTTGTGTGTGTGTGTTGTAATAGGTTTTTACCCTTTCAACTGGTACAAAAACTGACACCTTTATACAAGGGATCATGTTTTCAGTAACCACAACACAAGCAGAGTTGATACACTGATAATCTTATCAGAGTTGTTTATTTTTGTTTGCATTTTGACTGCTTGTGTTGTGGTTATTGCAAACATGATCCCTTGTATAAAGGTGTCAGTTTTTGTACCAGTTGAAAGGGTAAAAACCTATTACTATATTTTGTCACTGGTAAAGGAGGTCTCATAATGTGTGTGTGTTGTTTGTTGTTTATAACTCGCCCTGACCCCAGGAATCCATACTCTTTGGTTCTTTCGGTAAAGTCACGTGGGTAGAAAATAAAATATAACAAATCACGACGTGTCGATTGCAACACAAGCAATCATCATCAGGTGTGACAACCACAGACCACTTCAGCAATTCTTTCTTGCTGTGGTTGTCACACCCGATGAAGATTGCTTGTGTTGCAATCGAAACGTCGTGATTTGTTTTATTTTATTTCTAACTACGTGACTTTACCGAAAGAACCAAAGAGTATGACATTGTTACGAGTATCGACACATGCGTTGAGCTTTATTTTATTGTTATGGGATAAATTAATTTTCTGAGGGGAGCTGCGGGTAAAAGTGTTTTGTTAAATGCCGCTGTAAATTCCCGCCAAGAGGCCGCGCGGCTGTCACTATGGCAACGCGCGTCGTTGCTCCTGGCAACGCGCGTCCCCCCCCCCACCTCTTCAACCGTCTCCACGGCAACGTTGTCAGTTGGGCGGGCGCGGGGGGAGGGGCTCGACTCCAGCTGATCGCAACGGGACACGGCCGCCGGGAATATTCAACCAATCAGCGGCCGAGCTCGAGCCAACGTTGAGTTTGAATTGACCAATGGGAGCGGCGCAAGGAGGGCTCGGCCGTGCCGATGTTTTGGAGGCCGCGAGACGGCGGCGGCGGCGTTGACGCAGCGGGCGGACGGCGCGCGACACATCATCATCACCACCACCACCGGGGTCGGTTAAATACGGTACCAGTTTGTGGCGGTCGGTGATGTTGTTTTGGCTGTTGCGTGGGATGTACCGTCGTGGAAGTTGCAACTGCCGCGTTGTGGATTGTAATTGTTCGAAGCGCAGCGCCTGCAATGTCTCGCTTCCGCTACTGCTGATGGAAGAGCGGCGGGGTGAGGGAGGGAAACGAAGACTCCGATTTGTAAACACAACGTTCTGGGGTGTTTGTTGCGGTGTGGTAATCATCGTCGTCGTCTTCATCAACATCATCGCGGTCTCGTCAGCACCACCACTATCATTAGTATCGGCCTCATCAAAAGCAATCGTTAAATCAGTTGCTGAAAAGGGCTTCCAGCATGCGAAGCGAAACGTCGGACATCATTTCGAAATCGTGTCAGGTTGCTATCATCATTTCTGCATCATCAGCAGCAGCACAATCTGTCGTCATAACCATCGGTGGATACAAATCGATGCAGTGAGCTCCTTTGTTGTTACTGTACAGGATGGTCCAGATGTCTTGCGATTTCACAATATTAACCGACCCCATAAACGTGTACCCTTTTTTCAATAAGCCTTTAAAATATATTTTTAGATTTAAAGCTTTCGTGACTGCAGGGATTCATATTCTTGGTTCTTTCGGTAAAGTCACGTAGAAGGGTAATAATAAAATAATACAAATATAAAACAATAACAATTCTCACGACGTTTCGATTGCAACACAAGCAAGCATCATCAGGTGTGAAATCCACAGCAAGAAAATTTGAAAAAATAAATATACAAAGTTTTTTGAGGAATCAATTGGGTGATGTGGAGGATGTGTCTGTGTGTATATATACTCTTAGTTCTTTCGGTAAAGTCACGTAGGTAAAAAATGAAATTAAAATTAACAAAAAAAATCACGACGTTTCGGAGGCAACACAAGCTTCCGTCTTCAGGTGAAACTGTGTGTGGGGGGGGGTCACAAGACATCTAGACCACTACAGTGCCGTGGTTATTCAGATAGATAGAAGCTGGCTTCACGTTGCTGGGGGATATGTTATTTTTATTGCAGCTTGAAGGTGGCTAGAGACGCGTTGCCATGGGGGTCACCCCCAGTCTGAGAAGTGCTTATCATGGGAAACCTTCTGTTTTTTCCAGTATCCAAAGGGCGATGAAAAATAAGAATAGGTTAAATTTTTATTTAAAGCTTTCGTGATTGCAGAGATTCATATTCTTGGTTCTTTCGGTAAAGTCACGTAGAAGGGAAATAATAAAATAATACAAATATCAAACAATAAAATTTCTCACGACTTTTTTCAAATTGTCTTGCTGTGGATTTCACAGCTGATGACGATTGATTGTGTTGCAGTCGAAACGTCGTGAGAATTTGTATTGTTTTATATTTTTATTATTTTATTATTTCCCTTCTACGTGACTTTACCGAAAGAACCAACACTGGCACACGAGGGGGTGGGTGACCAGCACAACGCCCGGCCGCCTTTGTCTCCCCAGTGCTGATGTTGTTTACACACCGCACCAGGTACTCATTTGAGGCTGAGTCAACTTAGGAGATGCCCATGATCGGTTCAGATAATCGTCACCGGTGTTAGTTGTGAGTGGTTAGCGCATCGCGCTAACCACTGCACCACCGCTCCCCGCAGTAACAGCAGCAGCACGGTCATTTGCTTATTCGCTCACTCACCACACGGCAGGATAATCACGGCTAAGGGAGTCCTTCATCCAGCAGTGGATTGACCATGTTTAACACATAGGCATTCACGGCCAACATTATCCATATTTGGGTTAGATTGCGTACGTACAAATGTGTCGTTAAACCCACTACCACCCGACATGGCCGGTTTCACGACACATTTATATCTACGCGACCTAACCCACAATAAAAAAAAAACCTCACGGATGGACCACGGTTTGATGTTCATGATGGTGACCGACCGCTTGCCTGTGGGCGTGTGTGCGTGCGACACCTACGCCTGGGTCTGATCAAAGGGGCGACGAAATCTGCACTTGACGTCGTTGAGGTCGTGGTCATCGCGTTGTTGTCGTTCTAACGTCAGCAGTGCGCTGGGGTAGTGTGAAGGCACGGTGATGTTTGCGGTCAGTCGGTTGCGGTGGCAATTTGTGTTGTTGTCGTAAGTGCTTGGAGGCTCCCTCCCGGTGATGGTGTTGTGTTGGTTGTTGCCGTTGGTGGTTTGCAATGTACACAGGCGCCTCGTGATGATGGTGATGTTGTTGGTGTTGGTTGTTGTTGTTAGTGGTGGTTTGCAGTGTGACAGGACCATAAAGATTCGCATGGGCTCCCCGTGATGGTGATGATGATGGTAATGATGGTGATGATTATACTGTTGTTGTGTTGGCTGTTGTTGGTTGTTGTCAGCAGTGCGGTAGGACCATGAAGATGCGCACGGGCTCCCGGGGATGGTGAAGATGGTGATGATGGTGAAGATGGCGATGATGATGATGATGATGTTGGTTGTTGTTGTTGTTGGTTGTTGTCGGTAGTGCGGCGGCAACATGAAGATGCGCACGGGCTCCCCGCCGGTGCACGTGCACGTGGACGAAGACACGCCGGTGCACGTGCACCTCAAGAAGACGCGCAAGCCCCGCGTGGGAGCCGGCTCCGCGGAGGTGAGGGGCATGCGGCGGCTCCCGCATAGGGGCACGCGCATCAACAGTGTTGAGTCTATGGGCAGTGTTGAGTCTATGGGCAGTATGTATGTGTGTACGTTGAACTTCTTTCGCACCGTACGTAGCCGACCGTGCTAATCGGAGGTACAGTTTATTGTCGCGCCGTTTTTTTCTGCGTGTAATGTGTCGTGCTGTTGTGTTGTTGTTACAGGCTCACGTGTTGTGGTGGTGTTCTTGTTGTTATCGAGTTACTGTATCGGTTGTTGTTGTTGCGTGGTTGCTGCTCGATTGCAGGGACGAACCGTGGGGGGCGAGCGGGCGAGCGCACGGTCGACGCCGCGAGGACGGAGCCGCGGGCCGTGGATCCCACCCGGAAAAACCTCCGTGCGGGACAAGATGTACGCCTGGGAGGTGAGTCTCCCACACCTCCGATTAGCACGGTTGGTTACGTACGGTGCGAAAGAAGTTCAACGTACATACTCGCTGCCCATCGACTAAACCTACCCATAGACTCAACACTACACATAGACTCAACACTGCCCATAGACTCAACACTGTACATAGACTCAACACTACCCATAGACTCAACACTGCCCATAGACTCAACACTGCCCATAGACTCAACACTGCCCATAGACTCAACACTGCACATAGACTCAACACTGCCCATAGACTCAACACTGCCCATTGACTCAACACTACCCATAGACTCAACACTGCCCATAGACTCAACACTGCCCATAGACTCAACACTGCCCATAGACTCAACACTGCCCATAGACTCAACACTACCCATAGACTCAACACTGCCCATAGACTCAACACTGCCCATAGACTCAACACTGCCCATAGACTCAACACTGCACATAGACTCAACACTGCCCATAGACTCAACACTACCCATAGACTCAACACTGCCCATAGACTCAACACTGCCCATAGACTCAACACTGCCCATAGACTCAACACTGCCCATAGACTCAACACTTCCCATAGACTCAACACTGCCCATAGACTCAACACTACCCATAGACTCAACACTACCCATAAACTCAGCACTACCCATAGACTCAGCACTACCCATAGACTTAGCACTGCACCTCCGATTAGCACGGTTGGCCACATATACAGTGTGAAAGATCAACGTACATACGTATGTACATGTTGTTAATCAACGTGCGATTTGAGTATTTGGCTGCTATACATTTCCACGTGATAAGCCACTTCTTTGAGCTATCATTTGTGGCCTGGTCACTTCCGAAAAAGAGCTCTGCAGCTCAGTGGGCCTTGCCTGGTAAAATAAAAATTAGTTTGGTTTAGTTTGGAACGCGGTTGACGCGGTGAAATGAGACATGCAAACTCCAAATATACATCAGGCGTCAGGGTCAGGATCAGGATCGAACCCACGACCTCCTGTATACCAGGTGAGGTAGTTAACATTTCACCACGGGGCGAGATGTTGACTAAACACCAGCTCGACTGCAATCGCCACACGCGGTGAGCGGATGTGGGGGGGGGGGGGGTGGAGTTGGATCCTCTGTCCCTCGGCGCTTCGCCTCAGGGCCCCACGCACCGTCTGGAGATCTCTCCCCCGCGGGGCGCCGACGCGGGCGGCATGCGGCCCGGCCTGCACGTGAGCGACCTCACCACCACGGACGTTGCAGACGCTGCCCGGAGGGTGGAGGAGGAGGAGGGGGAGGAGGGGGATGGGGAGGCCGCGACGGCGTTTGAGAAGACGGTGGACGGACTGCTGGCGCAGGTCAGCTCCCTGCAGGCCCAGGTGACCGGCGCAACGGAGGCCCAGGCCACAGCACTGGTTAGGCCACGACGCTGAGTCCAGTCCATGCCACACCACTGGTTAGGCCACGACGCTGAGTCCAGTCCATGCCACACCACTGGTTAGGCCACGACGCTGAGTCCAGTCCATGCCACAGCACTGGCTAGGCCACGACGCTGAGTCCAGTCCATGCCACAGCACTGGCTGGGTCACGACGCTGAGTCCAAGCCACATCACTCGCTGGGCCACGACGCTGAGTCGATGCCACATCACTGGTTGGGTCACTACGCTGAGTCCAAGCCACATCACTCGGTCCCGTAACCATTCTGTGTGTGCTTCCGCTGTGCCCAATCTCTGTTCCCACGCCCCGTGTGCTCTCCATGCCCCGTGTATCTGCACCCGTGTCCAAAAGACAAATGTGCAAAGTTGTACCAATTTTAGTCGCCCCGAAGGGACGATGGAATAAGTAGACACACAACCGTGGGTTTAACCGTCTCCGCGCTCCATGCGTCTCCACCCCACCCCCCCCGTCTCTCCGTTCTCGTGTCCCCCTCCGTCCCCGCGTCCCTCCGTGCGCCAGGTGGACCAGGAGCGGCGGGACCGCGCTCGGGAGCGGGCGGCGAGCGAGGGGGCCACGTGGCGCCAGCGTCGCCGCGCCGGGGGGGCGGCCGTGCCCCCCTCCCCAGGGGACGTCGACCTCTCGCCCCACGAGAGCGAGGGGCTGAGACGACGCAGCCTCGAGATGCACGCCGGGCCCGACGGGGACTCGGCGCGGTGCGTAGGGAACCGGTGCGGAGGCACGGGGGGGTAGGGTGGAGGGCGGGGATAAATGGGGGGCGGGGGAGGGAGGGGTGGGCACTTATGGGGCACCATGGTGGCGAGGTGTTGACTCCCTCTCCTGGTGTACACGAGGTCGTGGGTTTGATCCCGACCCTGACAACGCCTGCTGCTGTATATTGGGAGTTGGCATGTTGTTTTCTCTTACCGTGGTCGCGTGGATTCTTCTCCGGGTCCTCCAGTTTTTCCACACGATGATAATCAACTTCGTTGAGCTATCGTTTCTGACCAAGTCATCCACCGTCTGTTATAGCTCGATGCGCCTTACTTGGTAAAATTAAAATAGTTATATTCAGTTTGCTTGTGGACTACTAAGAAAACTATGAAAAATTATTCACTCACCCAGCCACCAACTTACTCATTCACTCATTCGCTCTCAGTCCCACAAACGATACTCTATCCTGGCCGCTCGAGCACCACAGTGTTGAGTCTATGGGCAGTGTTGAGTCTATGGGTAGTGCTGAGTCTATGGATAGTGCTGAGTCTATGGGCAGTGTTGAGTCTATGGGCAGTGTTGAGTCTATGGGCAGTGCTGAGTCTATGGGCAGTGTTGAGTCTATGGGCAGTGCTGAGTCTATAGGCAGTGTTGAGTCTATGGGCAGTGTTAGTCTATGGGTAATGTTGAGTCTATGGGCAGTGTAGAGTCTATGGGTAGTGCTGAGTCTATGGGCAGTGTTGAGTCTATGGGCAGTGTTGAGTCTATGGGCAGTGTTGAGTCTATGGGCAGTGATGAGTCTACGTGCAGTGTTGAGTCTACGGGCAGTATGTGTGCAAGTTGATCTTCTCTCTCACCATTACGTAGCCAACTGCGCGGGGGAAGGACGACAAAGTCAACACAATGAGCAGTTGTGAAGGTTTTTGGAGATTCGGTGCGAGTGGCGTTGACGTTTGCGTCCTCGACGTCGGCGCGCAGGCTGCCTGCAGGCGGCGCCGATGGCCGTGACCGCCTGCTGGGCCAGCTGCTGGAGGCCGAGGCCGTGGGGGCGTCGGCGGCCAAGCAGGTGGCGGCCCTCCGGGACTTTGTGTCGCGCATGAGACACGTGAGCAGCGCAGCGTCGCGTCGCCGCCGCGACATCACCGTTGCGTCTTCGCCACCGCGACATCACCGCCGCCGCGTTACCGTCGTGTGGCTTTTGCGCGTTTTTGCTGAGCACCGCCTTCTCCTGGCAGAGCCACGGGTACGGCTCCTCGACGCCCACCCACGGGCAGAAGGGAGTTTCGCAACAACAACAACAACATCATCGTCATCTGTGTGTGGCGATCCACCAACCCCCCCCTCTCGCCTTCACGGTGCCGGATCACAGGCCACGCCACGTCCATATACCACACCGTGTCGTCGTCGCGTTACTGCCGGGCGGTGGTGGTGGTAGCTACGCTGCTCCTGCACGTGGCCTGTGGTCTGGCGCTGTGGAGGCAGCAGCAAGGGGTTGGTTGATCGCAGCACAGATTGGGTCGTGTGAAACTCCCTTCCCGTGGTCGGGCGTCGATGAGGAGTTCCACCCTGACCGGCGCATTTGTTGAGGCTGCAGGAGAAGGCTCTGAGCTGCTCGGACGTGAGCCGCATCACGCGCCACAAGGAGCTGCTCATGGAGAAGCTGGAGGAGTTTGAGGTCGCCAACAGAGCGCTGCGCAGGCTGCTTCGCAACGAGCACGCCAGCGGGGTGAGAGACTCGCGCCGCACACTCACACGGGGTGAGATGCGAGGTGGTGAGGCACCGGGGGGCAGGGGTGAGACGTGGGGGGTGAGACGCGCGGTGGGACGCGCATGGGGTGAGACGGGCGGTGAGACACGGGGTGAGACAAGCATAGGGTTAGATGGTAGGGTGAGACTTGGGGGTGAGACACGGGGGTGAGACACAGGGTGAGCCACGGGGGTGAGACACAGGTTGAGACACGCACGGGGTTAGATGGTAGGGTGAGATGTGGGGGTGAGACGGGCGGTGAGACACGGGGTGAGACACGGGGTGAGACGGGCGAGGAGACACGGGGTGAGACACGCACGGGGTAAGACGTGGGGGTGAGACGTGGGGGTGAGACGTGGGGGTGAGATGCGGGGTGAGACGTGGGGGTGAGACACGCACGGGGTGAGACGTGGGGGTGAGACGCGGGGTGAGACGTGGGGGTGAGACGTGGGGGTGAGACGTGGGGTGAGACACGGGATGAGACGTGGGGTGAGACACTGGGTGAGACGGGCGAGGAGACACGAGGTGAGACACGCACGGGGTGAGATAGTAGGGTGAGACGTGGAGGTGAGACGCGGGGTGAGAAGGGGAGCGGCGGCGCAGCGGTAAGTTCCATCATGACAGTGCGCTGTTTTTGAGTTGTACGCCTTTTGGCGTCATCTGGTCCAACACCAATGGAGACTAGGCTCTAAGAAAAGCTGCTCCGGGTGTGGACCAATCAACTTCAAGGACAGTGCATATCATTATCATCATCAGAGTTGTTTCTTTTTGTTTGCATTTTGACTGCTTGTGTTGTGGTTATTGCAAACATGATGCCTTGTAAAAAAGGTGTCAGTTTTTGTACCAGTTTAAAGGGTAAAAACCTACTACTATATTTTGCCACTGGTAAAGGAGATGTCTCATAGTCTGCGTGAGGCTACAGGGTGGGGGGGGGGGTGATCCTTCGTCTGTTTTGCAGCTCGACGTGACGCAGGTGATGGAGCAGCGCGACGTTCTGCTACGGAAACTCACCCTGGCCGAGTCGGACAACGCGGTGAGCAACGCACCGGGCGCACGTGAACAAGCGTGTCAAGACACGTGTACATCCTGTGTGTGTGTCAAGACACGTGTACGTCATGCGTGTGTCAAGACACGTGTACGTCCTGTGTGTGTGTGAAGACACGTATACATCCTGTGTGTGTCAAGACACGTGTACGTCCTGTGTGTGTGTCTGTCTGGGGGGAGCGGTGGTGTAGCGATTTAGCGCTGCGCTGCGCTACGAACCTGGCGACCCGAGTTCGATTCCCGCTCACGGCTAACATCGGTGACGATTATCTGAACCGGTCCTGGGCCTTCCCTAGGTCGGCTCAGCCTCAAATGAGTACCTGGTGCGGTGCGTAAAAACATCGCACTGGGGAAACAGAAGCGGCCGGGCGTGGTGCTGGCCACCAACCCCCTTGTGTGCCGTTCTGGCCTTCATAGCTGCTCGCTAACAGCTCTTGCCCCAACAGTCTGTCCGGGCTATACGGCGGATCTTTGTCTTTGTTTACGTCCTTGTGTCTGTCTGTCAATTAGTCTGTGTGTCTGCCTGTCTGTCCATCCGTCCACGTGTTTGTCTGCTTGTCCTCGTGTTTTTCAATCCGGCTCTGTATCTGTGTCCATCCGTTAATCTCTCTGCCCGTCCGCCGGTGTCTGTCCGCGTGTCTGCATCTCAGCGCCTCGCCACGCGGCTGCAGGAGCTGGAGAAGGAGCTAAGCCAAGCAGCTGTGCAGCTGCAGCTGGAGAAGGTGTGTGTGGGCCCTCTGTAAGAGTCTACAGGTCTCTGTGCGAGCCTATGGGTCTCTGTGAGTTTACGGGTCTCTCTGAGAGTCTATGGGTCTTTGTATGAGTCTACATGTCTCTGTGCGAGCCTATGGGTCTCTGTGAGTTTACGGGTCTTTCTGAGAGTCTATGGGTCTTTGTATGAGTCTACAGGTCTCTGTGCGAGCCTATGGGTCTCTGTGAGTTTACGGGTCTCTCTGAGAGTCTATGGGTCTTTGTATGAGTCTACATGTCTCTGTGCGAGCCTATGGGTCTCTGTGAGTTTACGGGTCTCTCTGAGAGTCTATGGGTCTTTGTATGAGTCTACATGTCTCTGTGCGAGCCTATGGGTCTCTGTGAGTTTACGGGTCTTTCTGAGAGTCTATGGGTCTTTGTATGAGTCTACAGGTCTCTGTGCGAGCCTATGGGTCTCTGTGAGTTTACGGGTCTTTCTGAGAGTCTATGGGTCTTTGTATGAGTCTGCAGGTCTCTGTGCGAGCCTATGGGTCTCTGTGAGTTTACGGGTCTCTCTGAGAGTCTATGGGTCTTTATATGAGTCTGCAGGTCTCTGTGCGAGCCCATGGGTCTCTGTGAGTTTACGGGTCTCTGTGTGAGTCTTTGGGTCTTTGTATGAGTCTGCAGGTCTCTGTGAGAGCCTACGGGTCTCTGTGAGTTTACGGGCCTCTGAGAATCTATGGGTCTTTGTATGAGTCTACAGGTCTCTGTGAGAGTCTACGGGTCTCTGTGCGAGTCTGTATGTCTCTGTGAGTTTACGGGTCTCTCTGAGAATCTATGGGTCTTTGTATGAGTCTACAGGTCTCTGTGAGAGTCTACGGGTCTCTGTGCGAGTCTGTGGGTCTCTGTGTAAGTCATTGATGACTGGGCTTAGACCATCAATTCGACTAATTATGATCACACCCTTAGCTCGTAGCGACTTGCCGGCGAGATTAAACGGAGATTAAACGGAGGCCGTCTGTCACCCGACGCTGCTCCCCACGCAGAGCGAGTGACCGGGTGCCTAATCTGGGTGTTTGCCGGGCTCGGGTTTAATGAGACGCGGTGCGCTCGGTCACCGGCTGCCAAGGAAATGTTTCTTCGTCCTCGGGGACCTCGTCCTCTGCCTTGCGTTCTTAATGGTGCCGCGGTGTCTATGGGCAGTGTTGAGTCTATGGACAGTGTTGAGTCTATGGGCAGTGTTGAGTCTATGGGCAGTGTTGAGTCTATGGGCAGTGTTGAGTCTATGGGCAGTGTTGAGTCTATGGACAGTGTTGAGTCTATGGGCAGTGTTGAGTCTATGGACAGTGTTGAGTCTATGGACAGTGTTGAGTCTATGGGTAGTGTTGAGTCTATGGACAGTGTTGAGTCTATGGACAGTGTTGAGTCTATGGGCAGTGTTGAGTCTATGGGCAGTGTTGAGTCTATGGGCAGTGTTGAGTCTATGGACAGTGTTGAGTCTATGGGTAGTGTTGAGTCTATGGACAGTGTTGAGTCTATGGACAGTGTTGAGTCTATGGACAGTGTTGAGTCTATGGACAGTGTTGAGTCTATGGGCAGTGTTGAGTCTATGGGCAGTGTTGAGTCTATGGGCAGTGTTGAGTCTATGGGCAGTGTTGAGTCTATGGACAGTGTTGAGTCTATGGGCAGTGTTGAGTCTATGGGTAGTGTTGAGTCTATGGGCAGTGTTGAGTCTATGGGCAGTGTTGAGTCTATGGGCAGTGTTGAGTCTATGGGTAGTGTTGAGTCTATGGGCAGTGTTGAGTCTATGGGCAGTGTTGAGTCTATGGGCAGTGTTGAGTCTATGGGCAGTGTTGAGTCTATGGGTAGTGTTGAGTCTATGGGCAGTGTTGAGTCTATGGGTAGTGTTGAGTCTATGGGTAGTGTTGAGTCTATGGGTAGTGTTGAGTCTATGGGCAGTGTTGAGTCTATGGGTAGTGTTGAGTCTATGGGTAGTGTTGAGTCTATGGGCAGTGTTGAGTCTATGGGCAGTGTTGAGTCTATGGGCAGTGTTGAGTCTATGGGTAGTGTTGAGTCTATGGGCAGTGTTGAGTCTATGGGCAGTGTTGAGTCTATGGACAGTGTTGAGTCTATGGGCAGTGTTGAGTCTATGGGCAGTGTTGAGTCTATGGACAGTGTTGAGTCTATGGGTAGTTTTGAGTCTATGGGTAGTGTTGAGTCTATGGGCAGTGTTGAGCCTATGGGTAGTGTTGAGTCTATGGGCAGTGTTGAGTCTATGGGCAGTGTTGAGTCTATGGGCAGCGTTAGTCTATGGGCAGTGTTGAGTCTATGGGCAGTGTACGTAGCCACCCGTGCTAATCGTGTTGTTGTTGTTGTTGCCAGGACTCGGCTCGCTCGGCCACCGACGCGTCTAAGGGCCTGGAGGTGACGCGCGCTCACCTCCAGGGACAGCTGCGCAGCAAGGAGGCCGACAACAACCGGGCCGCCACACACATACGGGTGTGTGCGGGTGTGCGTGTGCGCGTGTGTGTGCGGGTGTGCGCGTGTGTGTGCGTGTGTGCGCGGGTGTGCTTGCCCACGTGCGTGCGTGCGTTCACATGTTAACATCGCCACTGGGGAGGCAAAGGCGGCCGGGCGTGGTGCTGGCCGCCCACCCCCTCGTGTGCCGTGCCGGCCATCGTAGGCGCTGCTCGCTAACAGCACTCGTCCCAAACGGCATGTTAAGGCTACACGGGGAGGGCGGGAGGCTACACGGGGGACCTTTGCCTTTGCTCGGCGCAGGGGCTGGAGCGAGCGCTGGAGCAGCAGAGGCTGGAGGCGGAGGCGCTGGCGGAGGAGGTGGCTCGGGCTCGCGAGCGAGGGGAGACTGACAAGGAGGCGCTGAAGAAGGCGACGCGGGCGCTGAAGACACGGGCGCAGCGCGGGGAGGACGCGGCGCAGCAGCTGCACGCGGAGCTCCTGGACAAGGCAACGAGAGAGAGAGACAGAGAGAGAGACACAGACAGAGAGACACAGACAGAGAGAGCAACAGAGAGAGCAACAGAGAGAGACACAGAGAGAGAGACACAGAGAGAGAGTGAGACACAGAGAGGGACAGACAGAGAGAGAGACACAGAGAGAGACAGAGAGAGCGACACAGAGAGAGACAGATAGACAGAGACACAGTGAGAGAGACACAGTGAGAGAGACACAGAGAGAGAGACCGAGAGAGAGACACACTCTGGCAGCAACAACAACCGCCATTCGCCACTAAGTGGTGGTGACGTCACCACGACGCTTGTGCCAGGCCATATGCACCTTGAGGCCACGTGAAGTGTCGAACGCCCGCTGGCGTTCGACACTTCACAGGCACACACAGAGACACACGCACAGAGATACACAGACAGACACACACACACAGACACACACACAGATGGATTCCGAGAGACTCGGAGATACAAACAGACTCGCACACAGTGCAGCAGCTACCAGTGGAGCTCAACGTCAGCACCGGGGGAGACAAAGGTGGCCCGGCGTGGTGCTGGCCACCCACCCCCTCATAGGTGCGCCGTGCCGGCCTTCGTAGGTGACGCTCGCCAACGGCACTCGCCGCGGCTAGTCCGCTAACCCTTTCCCGTTCCGATGACGTGCACGGAAGAAAAGCTGAAATAAAATAAACGTGTCGATACCGAGGCTCCCACAAGGCCATGCGGGAGGGCGTGCGGCACAGTTTGGCTGCCAGCTACCGCAGAGTGGCGGCGGTCCCCGTGGTTCTCCGTGGCGAGTAACGACGTCGTTTAAAAACAGCGGCGCTGCTACTACTCCTCACCGAACAAAATGAACGCTGAGATTCGGCGGAGTAACGGGACCCAACCTACACCCTACGACCTACGGTTGTCCCGGAACACGGCAAAGGGTTAAAGGCTATGCACGGTGTGTGTGCGTGCCTGCGTGCGTGTGCGTGCGTGCGTGTGTGTGTGTGCCTGCGTGCGTGTGCCTGCGTGCGTGCGTGTGCCTGCGTGCGTGCGTGTGTGTGTGTGCGTGCGTGCGTGTGTGTGTGTGCGTGCGTGCGTGTGCCTGCGTGCGTGTGTGTGTGTGCGTGCGTGCGTGTGCCTGCGTGCGTGCGTGTGCCTGCGTGTGTGTGCGTGCGTGTGCCTGCGTGCGTGCGTGTGCCTGCGTGCGTGCGTGTGCCTGCGTGCGTGCGTGTGCCTGCGTGTGTGTGTGTGCGTGCGTGCGTGCGTGTGTGTGCGTGCGTGCGTGTGCCTGCGTGCGTGTGTGTGCGTGTGTGTGTGCGTGCGTGCGTGTGCCTGCCTGCGTGTGTGTGTGTGTGCGTGTGTGTGTGTGCGTGCATGCGTGTGCCTGCCTGCGTGCGTGTGTGTGTGCGTGTGTGCGCGGTGTTATCGAGCAGGAGGCGCAGCTGGCAGACACGCTGGCGTCGGCCGAGGCGTGGCGGTCGCGCAACGGGAAGCTCTCCAAGGAGAAGTCACAGCTGGAGATGGAGGTGGCGACGCTCGGCGAGTGAGTGCCTGGGTCCACTCCCCGCTCTCTCTGTCTCTCTCCATAGCAGCACAACCGCGTAAGCCCACTCAGTCGTACACAACAACAACAGCAGGCGGCACGACCGCGTAAACCCACAGAGTCGTACACAACAACAACAACAGCAGGTGGCACGACCACGTAAACCCACACCGTCGTACACAACAACAACAGCAGGCGGCACGACCCAGTCAACCCACTCAGTCGTACACAACAACAACAACAGGCAGCACGACCACATAAACCCGCACCGTCGTACACAACAACAACAACAACAGGCGGCACGACCACGTAAACCCGCACCGTCGTACACAACAACAACAACAACAGGTAGCACGACCACGTAAACCCACACAGTCGTACACAACAACAACAACAACAACAGGTAGCACGACCACGTAAACCCGCACCGTCGTACACAACAACAACAGGTAGCACGACCACGTAAACCCACACAGTCGTACACAACAACAACAACAACAGGCGGCACGACCACGTAAACCCGCACCGTCGTACACAACAACAACAACAACAGGCAGCACGACCACGTAAACCCGCACCGTCGTACACAACAACAACAACAACAGGCAGCACGACCACGTAAACCCGCACCGTCGTACACAACAACAACAGGTAGCACGACCACGTAAACCCGCACCGTCGTACACAAACCGTAGCTTAGTGGGGCTGGCGGGCCCCTCGGGGCCGGGGGCACGGTGCCAACCAATGGCGGCGAGGGGCACATGCGGGACGGGGTTTACACCCGCAGGTGATGGCCGCCCCCGCCGCTGCCGCCGTGTAAGACGAACCCAGAGGGCGTCGCGCTGCCCAGCTGCCGCTGTTTGTTCAGCATCCGGTGGCGGCGCACGCAGCCCGGGGGGGGGTCGGCGGGTGTTGGGCTGTCGCCGTGCCCCCCCCCCCTCCCCACCACCGTCACCCAGCCCGCATCGCCACTTCCACTGCCGCCGCGGTTTCTTTGTGGCCGCCCCCCCCCCCCCGGTGTTTGTCGTCGCAATCACGGGGGCCGGCGTCGTCCCGGTTGTCGTCATCCCACCCGCACGGCTCGGGTGTCGGCCGCGTTGCGAGGAAATGGACGGGGCGGCCCACACGGGGGGGAGGGGGGGGGTGAAGGGGGGGATGAGGGGGAGGGGGCGACGAGGGTGGTGGGGGACGAAGGGGGGGGGGGGAATGAGGGAGGAGGGACGCGGGGGAGAGAGGTGGCCCGCATGGAGATAGTGGGGTGCCTCAAACGAGTGCCTGGTGCGGTGTGTAAACATCGCCACTGGGGAGACAAAGGCGGCCGGGCGTGTTGCTGGCCGCCCTCCCCATCGTGTGTCGTGGCGGCCCTCATAGGTGCTCGCTAACAGCACTTGCCCCAACAGTCTGTTGCAGGCTACACGGGGGATCTTTGTCTTCGTTGTGACCTGCAAGCGTGGTGGTTTGCACACCGCATGAGAGGAGTCCTCAACATTGAGTGGAGGAGGACTGAATGAACGAGCGAAGTTCGCAGGAACGGTCACCATGGCAGCAGCAGCAACGATAGAAGAGTGCAGAGAAGGCGTCGTGGTTCAATGCCATTAAACTGAATGAGCGATGCTGGTGTGTGTCTGCGTGCGTCTGCGTGCGTCTGCCTGTGTCTCTGCGTGTGTCTGTGCGTGTCTGCGCGTGTCTGTGTGTGTCTGCGCATGTCTGCGAGTGTCTGGTGTGTCTGCGTGTGTCTGCGTGTGTCTGCGTGTGTCTCTGCTTGTGTCTGTGCGTGTGTCTGTGCGTGTCTGCACGCTGCAGACGAGTGCTGGATGCGGAGCGGCAGGCCCGGGCGGCCGAGGAGCGAGCGCGGGCCGAGCGGGAGGCGAGCGCCGAGCGGCTCCACCGAGCCAACGGCGACGTGGCCGGCGCCCGGCTCCACGGGGAGCGCCTCAAGGTCACCCACCACACACGGCCGGCCAGGGATGGGGTGGGGGAGGGTCGAGGGTCAGAGGTTCGGCTGAGACGGGGGTTATAGAAGTAGGGAATAAAAAAAATTGGCGAGCGTCGTGTGAATGCGAACGAAGCGGTACAAGCGAGACGGACCGCGGGGAAGGGGCGATCGAATCGCGAAGTGAGAAAGCGGTGACTTGTGGTTACCGCAATGCGCTACGAACCCGGCGACCCCGGTTCGTTTCCTGCCCGGGGGCTGTCATGGGTCGTGAGCGGTAACTGAAGCGGTCCTGGGGCCCCCCACCCTCTCCTCCACCATCAACGCGCTGCCCTTGAGAAGCCGGGTTAACCATCATGGGGGTGTGAAACCCGGACTTGAACCCAGGATCTCGGCAGATGCCTGCTCAGCCTCTCTGATCTCTAAACAATCTGGTGGTCTCGTCTCACCTTGTCTCACCATGCATCCCCGCGCTTCATGTCACCACGTCTCACCGCGTCTCCCTGCATCTCCCCGCGAGTCCCCGCATCTCCCCGCGTCTCACTGTGTGTTCCCGTGTCTCCTGCATGTCCCCCTGCGTCTCACTGCGTGTCCCCGCTTGTCCCCGTGCATCTTCCTGCGTCTCACCACGGCTCACTGTGTGCCCCCGTGTCTCGCCGCGTGTCCCCGCATCTCCCCGCGTCTCACTGCGTGTCCCTGTGTCTCACTGCGTGTCCCCCCGCGTGTCACCACAGGCGAGCCTCTCGGCTGTGGAGGAGAAGCTCCACTTTGCCGAGTCGGAGGTGCAGCAGCTGACGGCCACCATGAAGCAGTATGAGGGCCTGGTGGACGGATATAAGACCCAGGTGAGGGCGTCTCCCGTGCCAGCGCGCTGACCCAACACGCTGAGCCCAACGCGTTGAGCCAGTGAGCCGAGTCAGCGAGCCGAGCCAACGCCCGAGCGTGGCCTTGCATGGCTCCCTCCTGGCATCCCGAACCATGTGGTGATGGTAGCGGTGGGGCTGGCGGTGGTGAGGATGATTGAATATTTTGATGATGGTGGTGGTTGTTATCCGGACTGCTCTATTCGCCGGCATCTGTCTTCGATGGCAATGCAATTCTTCCGTCGCGTGTCCGGAACAAATTCCGACAGCCGTCGTCCGGCATCTTGCCGTGCACTTATCGTAGTTTTGTTGTGTACGGGAGCTTCGGGACGCTGCCGAGTGGTGGCGCGAGCGGAAGTCTGGACATGCAGTACCCTACTATGTACGTTGAACTTCTTTCGCACTGTACGTAGCCAACCACGCTAATCGGCAGTGCGGGGGAAGGACAACAAACTAAACACAAAAGCAGCCCGGTGTGTAGCTCCAGTGGTTTCTTAATATCGAAATGAAGAGCTTTCCAGACGGCCACAGAATCACATCTGAAAGCACGCGATGCAATGTGTGAGTCCATGGGTCTCTGTGTGGTGAGTTTATAGGTCTCAAAGTATTTTGAACGTCTTTCGCACCATATGTAGCCCACCATGATTTAAAAGTGCATGGCTCCAGTGGCTTCCTGATATTGGAAGGAAGAACGTTCCAGACGGCCGCGGAAGCGCATTTAAAAGCGCGACGAAGCCACGACCGTGTTTGTTCGACGGCCGGCCAAAAGCCGCCACCGCCGCTGCCGCTGCGAGGACGGCCGGAGTTTGAGATGGGCGAGTTCCCGTGGTTCCATTTGTGGCAAAGCGCCTTGCGTGTGACGAGCACACCACGTCGTGCGGACGCCCCCCCCCCCCCGCCCCCCCACCTCGTCGTCGGCCCCCAGGTGACGAAGACTCGCGTGGAGGCCGACGAGTTCAAGGTGAAGCTGGACTTGGCGGAGAAGGAGAACCGGAGGCTTCGCGACGAGAGCGGCCGGGAGGCCGAGCAGGTGACCACGCAGAGCGAGAGCCGCTATAAAATGTTTGGGTTTTTTTGGCAGCAGACAAATACTCTGAACGCGTGACGTAAATTCTAAATGTGGAGGGAAACAGCGGAGGAGTAAAATCCACACGACCACGGGGAGAGAGAGAGACACGCAAACTCCAAATACACAGCAGGTGTCAGGGTCAAACCCACGACCTCCTGTGTACCAGGGGAGGTAGTTAACATCTGCTAGCCACCGTGATGATAGAGAGAGAGACACGCAAACTCCAAATATACAGCAGCAAGCGTCAGGGTCAGGATCGAACCCACGACATCCTGTACACCAGGCGAGGTAGTTAAAATCTTACCATGGGGAGAGAGACACCGCAAACTCCAAATATACAGCAGGCATAATGGTTGGGATGGAACCCACGACCTCCTGTACACCAGGCGAGGTAGTTAATATCTCCTAGCCACCGTGATGATGATGAGAGAGAGAGACACGCCAACTACAAATATACAGCAGCAGGCGTCAGAGTCGGGATGGAACCCACGCCCTCCTGCACACCAGGCGGGGTAGTTAACATCTCCTAGCCACCGTGGCACCCTTCATCTCATCTCGGCCCCCTGTCGACCTCCGTCATCACCGATGGCCACCCTCTCCGTGCGTGCGTGCCGCGTGTACGTGTCTCCATGGCCACGAGAAGATGTGGTGCTCCCCCGAACCGCGGCTTGTCCCAGCCGGAGCCGCTGTATCTCTGTGTGTATCTACGTGTGTGTGTGTGTATCTCTATGTGTAGTGTATGTGTGTGTGTATCTCTCTATGTAATCTTTGTGCGCGTGTCTAAGTGCAATGTCTGTGCGTGTGTGTCTCAGTGTGATGTGTGTCTAAGTGTAATGTGTATGTGTGTGTCGAAGTGTAATGTCTGTGCGTGTGCGTCTCAGTGTGATGTGTGTCTAAGTGTAATGTGTATGTGTGTGTCTAAGTGTAATGTCTGTGCGTGTGCGTCTCAGTGTGATGTGTGTCTAAGTGTAATGTGTATGTGTGTGTCTAAGTGTAATGTGTGTGCGTCTCAGTGTGATGTGTGTCTAAGTGTAATATGTGTGCGTGTGTGTCTAAGTGTAATGTCTTTGCGTGTGCGTCTCAGTGTGATGTGTGTCTTAAGTGTAATGTGTGTGTGTCTAAGTGTAATGTCTGCGCGTGCGTCTCTACGACGGCGTCTGCGTGTAGATGCGGCGCTCGGTGGAGTCGCGTCTCTCCCAGCTGGAGCCGCTGCCCGAGATGCTGAAGGCCGCTGAGCTGCGTCTGCGCGACAGCGAGGCCACGCTGGCCACCGCGCACAGGAGGGAGGCCGAGCAGGCGTCCAGCCTGGCCGAGGCTCGCCTCAAGGTCCGTGTGTGTGTGTGCGTACGCGTGTGTGTGTGTGTGTGTACGCGTGTGTGTGTGTGTGCGTACGCGTGTGTGTGTGTGCGTACGCGTGTGTGTGTGTGTGTGTACGCGTGTGTGTGTGTGTGTGTACGCGTGTGTGTGTGTGTGTACGCGTGTGTGTGTGTGTACGCGTGTGTGTGTGTGTGTACGCGTGTGTGTGTGTGTGTACGCGTGTGTGTGTGTGTGTGTACGCGTGTGTGTGTGTGTGTAAGCGTGTGTGTGTCTATGCTGGGTCATGTAGCCCGCATGCCCAGCCACCGCATTGCTAAACAGCTTTTGTTCGGCCGGATAGAGGGGGCTAGACGGACGCGGCACGGGCTAGAGAAGAGATGGAGTGACGTGGTACAGGAGGATGTGGAGCTCAGTGGACTTGCCGATGACTGGTACCAGCGGGTGTCAAGATCGGCCTCTGTGGAGGAGGCTCGTGAAGGACGCTGCTACTGGGCAGTTGGAGGCAGTCGCCCTCCAACAACAACCGAGGGCGGAGGAGCAACGCTCACAACAACGAGTGGAGAGCCGGGTGGATAAAAGAGCAATTTGGCACAGTAGGGGGCACAGGTGGTGCATCGGCCAGTCATCTCGGTCATCTCAGTCGGTCGACCCATGGCACTTGGGTCTGTCCCGTGACCTCCTGCCAGCGGGCGTTCGACACTTCACGTGGCCTTAACGTGTATATAGCCTGGCACAGGCGCCATGGTGATGTCACCGCCACTTAGTGGTGAATGACGGTTGTTGTTGTTGTGTGTGTGTGCATGTGTGTAAACGGGGTTTGATTCCCGCTCATGGCCAACACTGGTGACGATTATCGTAACTGTTCCTGAGGCCTCCACTAAAGGCCGATCTCGGCCGTGAATGAACATCCATTGCAGCTTGTAAACGTCGGCGCTCGGCCGGTGATAGGTGGACGAAGGCGCGTGGTGCCAGCCACCCCCTTGTGCGCCGTAGCGGTCTTTGTGGGTGCCGCTCGCGAACGGCACTTGCCCCGACAGCGTGCGTAGGCTACGCGGGTGACCTTTGTCTCTTGTCTGTGCGGTGGGGGGGCGGCCGGTGCAGGCGGAGCAGCAGGCGCTGCAGCTGGAGTCTGTGCGGGAGAGCGCGGCATCGCTGCAGGAGGTGAATCACGAACTGCAGCTCAAGACCGACGCCTTGCAGAGGTTAACCAGCGCCGTCACGCACGCGCACACGCGCACGGCAACGTCACACGCACACGTCAACGGCACGCGTACAGAGAGAGACGCAATCTCCAAATATACAGCAGGCATAATGGTTGGGATCGAACCCACGACCGCCTGTACACCAGGCGAGGTAGTTAACATCTCCTAGCCACCGTGATGATGACGAGAGAGAGAGAGACACACACACACGTGGTAACGTCACGCACACGGCAACATCACACGCGCCCGCACGGCAACGTCGCACACAGCCAGCCCCATCACGCGCAAAAGGCGGCCGGCCCCGTGGCTGCCAGCCACACCACCACCTTGTGGGTGGTGCGCCGCGCCGGCCTTGAGGGGTCCCACTGCGCGAACGGCGCTTGCCCCAAAAGCCGGCGGGAGGTCACGCGGTCGGGGTGGGGGCCTCTTTATCTTTTTGTTTTTGTGTCTTTGTGTCTTTGTGTTTTTGTGTCTCTGTGTCTTTGTGTCTCTGTGTCTCTGTGTAGACGCGTGGAGGGCGCGGAGCAGCAGAGCCGCGAGCTGGCGCAGGCCGTGGCCCAGCGGGAGGAGGCGCTGGCGCTGGAGCGGCTGCGCGGAGAGGAGAGGGCGCGCGACGTGGCGGCGCTGTCTCGCCAGCTGGAGCTTGCGCTCGACGACGCTCGCAGACAGGTGGGTGGGCACGGGCGGGGGGCACGGGTGGGGGGCACGGGCGGGGGGCACAGGTGGGGGGCACGGGTGGGGGGCACGGGCGGGAAGGGGGGTGCAGGGTGGGGGGCACGGGTGGGGGGCACGGGTGGGGGGCACGGGCGGGGGGCACAGGTGGGGGGCATGGGTGGGGGGCACGGGCGGGAAGGGGGGTGCAGGGTGGGGGGCACGGGCTCCCGTATTAGTTAACATCATTTTTATAATAATAATAATAGGGTTTTCCCCCTTTTTTCTGGCAACAAAACTGAAACCTTTTTGCAAGGAATCATGTGTGCATTATGACCACAATACTTGTGGTCAAAATGCAAACAAAAAACACACTATATTCTTGGTTCTTTCGGTAAAGTCACGTAGTAGGGAAATAATAAAATAATACAAATATAAAACAAAAACAATTCTCACGACGTTTCGACTGCAACACAAGCAATCATCATCAGGTGTGAAATCCACAGCAATAAAATTTGAAAAAAAAACACACTGATAATATGATGGCATTGTCCTTGAAACTGATTGATCCACACCTGAGACGGCTTTCTTTTAAGCCTCGTCTCAATTGGTGCTAGACCAGAGGACGCCAAAAGGCGTACAGCTCAAAGACAATGCACTCATCATCTTTGACTGCGTAGTTCGTGAAGCTTTCCATGGCTCTACAGGAGGAATTTCCATCTGGTACGGATACCAAGGGAGGCTAATTGATGCCCGGGTGCGGTGAAGGGATGGCTCCCTATTGGTCAACCGTGTTATGTATGCCGTTGATCTGGTGATTGCTGCTCGCTCAGAGGAGGAGTTGGAGGTGCTACAGCTGAACCTAGGGTGTGCCACTAAGAGGTGGGGTCTTACCATCAGTTCCACCAAAACTAAGAACCTGCCTGGGTATTTTGTGCCATCAAACATTCCACCCCCTCAGCCCCCATTGGTGTTGGAGCAGTTGTGGAGAGAGTGGAGAGTTTTTCCATACCTGGGCATTGTGCTTATGACCAGCTCCGGTTTAACGGCAGAAGTCTCACTCCAAATCAGTCTACGTAACGCTGTGTGGAAGGTACCTGGTCTGTCACTCCACACGAAGCTTCGGACCTCCTTGGCCACAATCATGACCTCCCTTCTCTACGCTTGCGAAACGTGGACCCCCTAATGGAGCATCTTCGCCAGTTTTAAACATTTAGGCTGGCCTGCCTACGATCCATCCTGGGTTGACCCAGGCTGGATTGTGTGAGGAGTTCACAAATCCTTGAAAGAAAGTTCCATCAGTGAACTCCTCCGGCAAGCAAGCCCGCATGCCCAGCCATCACATGCCTAAACAGCTTTTGTTTGGCCGGATAGAGGGGCCTAAACAGGTGTGGCACGGGCTAGAGAAGAGATGGAGTGATGTGGTACACTAGGATCTGGAGCTGAGTGGACTTGCCGATGATTGGTACCAGCGGTGTCAAGATCGGCCTCTGTAGAGGACACAACTGAGCAACAATGGAGGGCAGAGGAGCGATGCTCACAACAACGAGCGGAGCGCCGGGCGGCTAAAACACAGGAAGTTGGCACAGAAGGAGGCACAGATGGTGCATCTTCCGGTCATCTCAGTCAATCGACCCATGGCATCTGGGCCTGTCCTGTGACCTCCAGCCAGCTGGCGTTCGACACTTCACGTGGCCTTAAAGTGCACTAGGCCTGGCACGAGCGCCGTGGTGATGTCACCGAAAATTAGTGGCGATTGGCAGTTGTTGTCAACGTATCACTGTAATGTGTCACTGTGTGTGTCACTTTGTGTGACTGTGTGTGTCACTGTGTGTAGCGGGGAGCGGTAGTGTAGCGGTTAGCGCGCTGCGCTATGAACCCAGTGACGGCTATCTGAACCGGTCCTGGGCCTCTCCTAGGTCGACTCGGCCTCAAATGAGCACCTGGTGCGGTGTGTAAACATCGCCACTGCGGAGACGAAGGCGGCCGGGCGTGGTGTTGGCCACCCACCCCCTCGTGTGCCGTTGCGGCCTTCATAGGTGCTCGCTAACAGCACTTGTCCCAACAGTCTGTTAAGGCTATATGGGGGATCTTAGTCTTGTGTGTTACTGTGTGTGTGTCACTGTGTGTGTGTGTGTTACTGTGTATGTGTGTATCACTGTGTGTGTCACTGTGTGTGTGCGTGTGTTGCTGTCACCCCAGGTGGAGCAGGCTCGTGAGCGAGCGCAGGGCAAGGAGCGCGCCGCCCAGGCCAAGGCTCTGGAGCTGGAGGCTCAGCTGAGCCGCACTCGCGCAGAGGCCGCACAGCTGCGTCGCGCCAAGGACGACGTGAGGAGCCACGCCACGCTCACACACATGCTCGCACGCACGCACACACGCTCACACACACGTACACACACGCGCGCACACACACATATGCTCACACACACACACGCTCGCACACACGCACACACACGCACGCACACACACGCTCGCACACACGCTCGCACTCACGCACACACGCGCTCACGCACACACAAAGAGAAGAGCCTAGTCTTCGTTTGCAGCCACAGGCGAGGCAGCTTCCACACAGCCGTTACTTACGCAGCCAACGAGAAGATAATGCCAAATGACAGATTCGAAGTGCCATCTCCGCCGCCAAACCGGAGCTCGTCGTGTGCGCGCTGCCCCGAATTATGGGAACTGCTCCACTCTCTCCACAACCGCCCCATTGCAGCAACGAGTGAAAGACAAAGATACCCACCTCCCCGTATAGCCTTAACAGACTGTAGGGGCAAGTGCTGTTAGCGAGTAGCAGCGCCTACGAAGGCCGGCGCTGTGGCACACGAGGGGGTGCGTGGCCAGCAACACGTCCGGCCGTAGGGCCGGCGATTTGGTTAAACGGCTCCGAGCTGGGAGTAGTGAGCCGCAAAACTCTTATTTAAAACGATGAACTACTGTTTATTTTACCAGGTAAGGCCGCACCTGGCCATCACGATGGATAGCTCAACGAAGTGGGAAAAACCGGAGGGTTTGGAGAAAAAATCCACGCGACCACAACAGGGAGAGAGAGAGAGAGAGAGACACGCAAACTCCAAATACACAGCAGGGGTCAGGATCAAACCCACGACCTCCTGTGTACCAGGCGAGGTAGTTAACATCTCCTAGCCACCGTGATGATGATGAGAGAGAGAGACACGCAATCTCAAAATATACAGCAGCAGCAGGCGTCAGGGTCGGGATCGAACCTACGACCTCCTGCACACCAGGCGAGGGAGTTAACATCTCCTCGCCAGAATATGGCCCTTAGCAGTAATCGCAGGTAGCAAATGCTCGTGAACACGGTCGCACAAGCCAGGTGCTACGACAGACCGCTTTGTGTCCCGTAGTAATAATGTTATTGCAACAACAACAGCAGGAATAAGAATGATGATGATGATGATGCCGTGTGTTTACACGGTAGCGTCATTCATGCAGGCGCATCGCACAGCGACGCAGAGCAATCCGTAGCACACGAAAGGTGCATAGAGATTAAGAATGCCTCGGTATGTATGTACGTTGTACTGCACGTAGCCAACCGTGCTAATTGGACGTGCAGTGTTGAGTCTATGGGCAGTGTTGAGTCTATGGGCGGTGTTAGTCTATGGGCGGTGTTGAGTCTATGGGGAGTGTTGAGTCTATGGGCAGTGTTGAGTCTATGGGCAGTGTTGAGTCTATGTGCGGTGTTGAGTCTATGGGCAGTGTTGAGTCTATGGGCAGTGTTGAGTCTATGGGCAGTGTTGAGTCTATGTGCGGTGTTGAGTCTATGGGCAGTGTTGAGTCTATGGGCAGTGTTGAGTCTATGGGCAGTGTTGAGTCTATGTGCAGTGTTGAGTCTATGGGCAGTGTTGAGTCTATGGGTAGTGTTGAGTCTATGTGCAGTGTTGAGTCTATGGGCAGTGTTGAGTCTATGGGCGGTGTTGAGTCTATGTGCAGTGTTGAGTCTATGGGTAGTGTTGAGTCTATGGGCGGTGTTGAGTCTATGTGCAGTGTTGAGTCTATGGGTAGTGTTGAGTCTATGGGCGGTGTTGAGTCTATGGGTAGTGTTGAGTCTATGGGTAGTGTTGAGTCTATGGGCAGTGTTGAGTCTATGGGCGGTGTTGAGTCTATGGGTAGTGTTGAGTCTATGGGCAGTGTTGAGTCTATGGGTAGTGTTGAGTCTATGGGTAGTGTTGAGTCTATGGGCAGTGTTGAGTCTTTGGGCAGTGTTGAGTCTATGGGTAGTGTTGAGTCTATGGGCAGTGTTGAGTCTATGGGTAGTGTTGAGTCTATGGGCAGTGTTGAGTCTATGGGTAGTGTTGAGTCTATGGGTAGTGTTGAGTCTATGGGCAGTGTTGAGTCTATGGGCAGTGTTGAGTCTTTGGGTAGTGTTGAGTCTATGGGTAGTGTTGAGTCTATGGGCAGTGTTGAGTCTATGGGCAGTGTTGAGTCTATGTGCAGTGTTGAGTCTATGGGCAGTGTTGAGTCTATGGGTAGTGTTGAGTCTATGTGCAGTGTTGAGTCTATGGGCAGTGTTGAGTCTATGGGCGGTGTTGAGTCTATGTGCAGTGTTGAGTCTATGGGTAGTGTTGAGTCTATGGGCGGTGTTGAGTCTATGTGCAGTGTTGAGTCTATGGGTAGTGTTGAGTCTATGGGCGGTGTTGAGTCTATGGGTAGTGTTGAGTCTATGGGTAGTGTTGAGTCTATGGGCAGTGTTGAGTCTATGGGCGGTGTTGAGTCTATGGGTAGTGTTGAGTCTATGGGCAGTGTTGAGTCTATGGGTAGTGTTGAGTCTATGGGTAGTGTTGAGTCTATGGGCAGTGTTGAGTCTTTGGGCAGTGTTGAGTCTATGGGTAGTGTTGAGTCTATGGGCAGTGTTGAGTCTATGGGTAGTGTTGAGTCTATGGGCAGTGTTGAGTCTATGGGTAGTGTTGAGTCTATGGGTAGTGTTGAGTCTATGGGCAGTGTTGAGTCTATGGGCAGTGTTGAGTCTTTGGGTAGTGTTGAGTCTATGGGTAGTGTTGAGTCTATGGGCAGTGTTGAGTCTATGGGTAGTGTTGAGTCTATGGGCAGTGTTGAGTCTATGGGTAGTGTTGAGTCTATGGGCAGTGTTGAGTCTATGGGTAGTGTTGAGTCTATGGGCAGTGTTGAGTCTATGGGCAGTGTTGAGTCTATGGGTAGTGTTGAGTCTATGGGCAGTGTTGAGTCTATGGGTAGTGTTGAGTCTATGGGCAGTGTTGAGTCTATGGGTAGTGTTGAGTCTATGGGCGGTGTTGAGTCTATGGGCAGTGTTGAGTCTATGGGTAGTGTTGAGTCTATGGGCAGTGTTGAGTCTATGGGCAGTGTTGAGTCTATGGGTAGTGTTGAGTCTATGGGTAGTGTTGAGTCTATGGGCAGTGTTGAGTCTATGGGCAGTGTTGAGTCTATGGGCGGTGTTGAGTCGATGGGTAGTGTTGAGTCTATGGGCAGTGTTGAGTCTATGGGCAGTGTTGAGTCGATGGGCAGTGTTGAGTCGATGGGCAGTGTGGATGTATGTTGAACTTCTTTCGCACCCTACGTAGCCAACCACGCTCATGAGAGGTACGGGGGAAGGCCAACAAAGGTAGGAAACCGGAGCACCCATAGAAAACCCACGTGCTTTGCGTAGGGGGCAGCACTCAACGCATTACAAATGGGACAGATGGAGATTTCTCCACATTTTGCTGTCCCGGCGTCTCCTGGGTTGTCTCCGGGGTCTCCGGGATCCTCCTCCCACACGAACCGTCTATTACTCGTGGAGCTCACGGGCCACGCGACCCCAATGTGGCACCGGCAGCGGCACCCTCTTGGGATTCGGCAAAACTCTCCTCCGTTCACAATTGGAGCCGTTTGTTATTCTACGACGCGGCTGCATCTGTCGCCGTGCGGTCAACATTGCCGACGGTGCCGCGTCGCCGCAGTGACGTCCCCAGCCCACGTGACGCCAGCGGCAGCGCCTGCCGGATGTTGTTACGCTCTGGCTTCCGTGATTGTTCCGTGTTTGCACTGTGCACCGGCGTTGCGGATATGAGCAGCCGGTGTTCACCACAAAGACAAAGGTTCCCCCCCACGCCGTGTAGCCTTACCAGACTTTTGAGGCAAGCGCTGTTCGCGAGTAGCAGCGCCTCACGAAGGCCGGCACGACACACGAAGGGGGTGGGTGGCCAGCACCACGCCCGGCCGGCCGCCTTTGTCTCCCCAGTGTCGATGTTTACTACACGCCGCAACAGGTGCTCATTTGAGGCCGATTCGACATTGGCGAGGCCCCAGGACCGGTTCAGATTATTGTTACTGGCATTGGTTGGCCATGAGCGGGAATCGAACTCGGGTCGCCGGGTTCGTAGCGCAGCGCGCTAACAGCTGCTCCACCGCTCCCCGCTCACAACAACAACCGCCGCCGTTCACCACCGAGCGGCGGTGACGTCACCACGGCGCTTGTGCCATGCTGGGTGCACTCGCACGCACGAACGCGGCGCAGAACAAACTCCGCGGCACGTTCCTTTGCAGTAGTTGATCGTGTAAATGCCTCCACGGTGAGAAGCCATTTCCTTTGAGCTATCATTGCGTGTGGCCACGTCGCTTGTTAAAGA
The DNA here is from genome assembly GCF_965212315.1 of Lampetra planeri. Lineage (NCBI taxonomy): Eukaryota > Metazoa > Chordata > Hyperoartia > Petromyzontiformes > Petromyzontidae > Lampetra > Lampetra planeri. The sequence continues at coordinate 60,995 of NW_027614529.1, read as the reverse complement.
GAGCTATGCAGCTTAGTGGAGCCTTTAGCTGGTAGATATAAAATAGTTTATGGCTGTTTTACACACCGCACGAGGTACTCATTTGACTAGGAGGGGCCCAGGACCAGTTCAGATAATCGAAATCGGGTCGCCTGGTTCGTAGCACAGCGCACGACACGCTACACTACCGCATATACACAACACACACAGACACAGGCAAATTAAGATCAACAGACAAATATCCCCCCTGTAGCCTTGAACAGAATCTTGGTATGAGCGCTCTCAGCGAGCAGCGCCTATGAAGGCCGGCACAGCGTTGTGGGCCTTACCTACGTTAAACAAGAATTGTTTACACCATTGGAACCTCATTTGCCAGTAGAAAAATATGATAATTGTTTTTTTACCCTTTTATCTGGCAACAAAACTGACACCTTTTTTACAAGGAGTCATGTTTGCATAGACCACAATACCTGCAGTCGTAATGCACCTTTTGGCGTCATCTGGTCCAACACCATGTGAGACTAGGCTCTAAGGAAAGCTGTCTCGGGTGTGGACCAATCAACTTCAAGGACAGTGCATATATTATCAGAGTTATGTTTTTGTTTGCATTACGACTGCAGGTATTGTGGTCTATGCAAACATGACTCCTTGTAAAAAAGGTGTCAGTTTTGTTGCCAGATAAAAGGGTAAAAAACCAATTATCAAGAATTGTTTAGTTTACTTTCATACTTTAATTTGCCGTTTGTAAATCGTGAACAGTTCCATAGTTTAGATCCCCCGGTGCCGCGAGATCGCGTAGCGTCACACGCGCGGACGCCGCACGGCTCTCAAGGCGCGGTAACAGACGGCTGCCCCCCCCCCCCCCGCCGCCGCCCCCCCCCCCAGGCGGAGCGTCGGCACGCGAGCCGCCTGCAGGACCTGCGCGACCGCCTGGAGCAGTCTGAGACGACGAACCGCAGCATGCAGAGCTACGTGCACTTCCTCAAGACCTCCTACGCCAACGTGTTCGGCGACGCGGCGCCGCTCGCCAGCTCGCCCGTGCGGGCACGCTCGCCCGTGTGACGGTGCCGCCGGTCCCCCCCCTGACCCGTGGCGACTTCGCACCGGAACGCTCAATCGTTGAAAAACTTTTTTTTTTTTACACGTATATTTCGGTTTTCCACTGCACAACCGAGCCGTGCCGGGGCCATGCTGAGCCGGCCCGACGCGGCAACGGGATGATGCGTCCTCACCGCGTACCGACCGGCTTGGCGCGCGGTGAAACGAGCGGACACGCGTGTGGGTGACGCGGTGAACGAGCGGAGATGACCGTGGGCGACACGGTGACACGTCCTCACCACGTACCGACTGACATCACACACGTGGTGAGCGACGGAGACGCGCGTGGCACTTATTGGGGTTTGGTTCTGGCTCTGCCCGGCAAGCAGCCAGTGGATAACCACCCGTGGCGTGACCGTGCCGGCTCGGCTAGGATGTGGCCAGCGGAGAATCGGTCACGGTTGGAGCGATCGGGACAAACGGAATTTGAACCAAAGCACGGGGAGAACAGCAAATTTGTAAAAAGGAAGGAAAACAGAATGGAATGAAATGCAGCAAAATGCGCCGCTTATCGGATAAAGGTTTTGTAATAACAACGACATTTATAGAGCGATTTTCATCAAGGATCTCGAAGCGCTGTACATGACACAGTAACAGCAGACACTGGGCATGAAAATAATATTATAAATACATTAAAAAAATAATTCCCTAAATTAGCTGAAAGTTGTATAAGCAGAAGCTTGTTAAATTTAGGTTTGTAGGCGCAATTCAAAAATGTCCAAAGACTCTCTCTTGATACCTCGTGGAAGAGCGTTCCATCGCCTGGTGGCTACACGGGGAACATCTCCGTGGCCCACAGACCGACAGCTTTGACCTGGGAAGTCAGAGAGAAGATCTGCATCCCCAGATCTTAGGGAACTTGAGGCAACACATGGGGGTTGAGCCATGTCAATGATGTAGGGCAGAGGTCGCAACCGGGTACCCGATACCCGTACCCTACCCGATACCCGGCTACCCGTACCCTGGTGCGGCCGGGTACTGGTACGGGTAGGCCGTGAGTCACTGGTGAGTCACCGTTTGTCACTCATTTCCCAACGTCTTGTCTCTTCTCACAATTCAAGCTCCTAGAATCAACCCACCCGCGCCTGCAACATGGCTTCATCCCAGAGGTCGCAATCGGGTACCCGATACCCGTACCCTACCCGATACCTGGCTACCCGTACCCGGCCGGGTATTGGATACGGGTACCCGTACCCTACCCGGCGGGTACGGGTACCCGTTTGCGACCCTGGTGCGGCCGGGTACGGGTACAGGTAAGGAATCAAAACCCGTTTGCGACCTCTGGCCTGGGGCACGATGGTTGATTGCTTTGTATATATGTCTGGCCAGATGGTATGCTTTGGTTTCAATATATTTAATCTAGTATCTACTCCGTTTTCAATATGTTTATATATGTTTTGCTTGATCACTGTGGTTCTAACCTCTGTGGGTATTTGACGCTTCCGCCGTTGTACTTGATGTGAATACAGTGAGTGGTGGTTCCTGTTACACCCAGGCCTGACTCGGGTCGTGTGCCGTACTTCGTAAAAGTCCGCGACTTCACTTTGCGTGGCCTGACGCTTCACTCCCTACAACTTGGAATCTGCCCGCAAACTTCTGTAATTGCCGGCGAAACGAATTGTAAATGCCGTGGTGGGTTTTATCTCCGGTATAAGAATAGGTTTCACGCTTCCTGGCAATAAAACATCTGTGCTAAGATGTTCAAACACCCAACAGAAACCTTTTGCAAGGAATCGCGTCTGATTGGTCTACACCAGCGACGGCCTTCTTTAGGGCCTAATCTCAACCGGTGTTAGACCGGAGAACGCCGAAAGGCGAACGGCACAAACGCAATGCCACTATCGGGTGTGCTGAAGCGGTTGACTAATTGGCACGGTCTGTTCGCGTGACAAACCCTTTCTGATTGGCTGTGTCAGGTGGTGGCGGGTTTAATGACACATTTATATTTACGCGATCTAACCCAAAAAAAAAAACCTATATGGTGGAAAACTTCTGTAACTTGGCCGCACTCAACTGGCACGGCGATCATACCCCAGCTTACGCCGTCGAGCGGTGAATTCCTGGGAGGTGAGACGGTGAGTCGCGTGCTTCAAAAATGCGGAAGGAAAAACCGGAGGAACCCGGAGAAAGATCCACGCGATCACCATGGGGAGAGAGAGAGAGACAAGCGAACTCCAAATACACAGCAGGTGTCAGGGTTGGGATCAAACACATGACCTCCTGTATACCAGGCGAGGTAGTTACCATCTATCCACCGTGATGATGAGAGAGAGACACACGAACTCCAAATACACAGCAGGCATCAGGGTCGGGATCAAACCCATGACCTGTATACCAGGCGAGGTAGTTAACATCTATCCACCGTGATGATGAGAGAGACACACGAACTCCAAATACACAGCAGGCGTCAGGGTCGGGATCAAACCCATGACCTGTATACCAAGCGAGGTAGTTAACATCTCACCACGGGGAGGGAGAGACACGCAAACTCCAAATATACATCAGGGTCGGGATCGAACCCACGACCTCCTGTGCATCAGGCGAGGTAGTTAATATCTCCTAGCCACCGTGATGATGATGAGAGAGAGACACGCAAACTCCAAATACACAGCAGCAGGCGTCAGGGACGGGATCGAACCCACGACCTGTAGATCAGTCGAGGTAGTAAACATATCACTGTGATGCCCCCAAATCCCTGGTCTACGACGTCGGGGGTGAGCTCCTGAAAGGCGCAACGACGAATATCGACACGACGTCAATCGACTTACAGGGCAGCAGTGGGCAGCAGTAGGCAGCAGTGGGCAGCAGTAGGCAGCAGTGGGCAGCAAAGGCCGAGAGGCGACGTGAGTGTGGGGTTGGGGTGACAACAAAAATAAAACAATAAAATCTTATTTTATTATTTCCCTTCTACGTGACTTGACTGAAAGAACCAACGATATGAATCGTAACTCGCACAGCGCACTGAGAGCAAATCCACGACATTTACAATCCGAGAGTACGACGTTTCGCCAGTAATTACGACCGGCATCATCAGGCCGACAGTAGCCGGATTCGCGACAGCCTCCGTGTTCGACTGGAGCTAACGTCTCCGAGCCGATGCGGTCATTTGTGTATAACAACGGACGATTTGCTTTTCCAAACACATTTTGCCATTTCAAATGAACGACACTTGATTCCGACAGCGACGAAAACGATCGCCGTCTTTTTGCGGACGGAGAAGACGCACATCGCGACCCTTGGGCTTCGAAGCATTGGTTGGGAGGGCGTGCGTAGTACGAATACGGTAGAGCGTGTGGTGTGTGTCGCCTAGGTCGACTCAGCCTCAACTGAGCACCCGGTGCGGTGGGTAAACTTCAAGTTTCATATTCTTAGGTTTTTTCGGTAAAGTCACGTAGATAAACATTTTAAATTAATAAAAGTAAAAATAAAATAAAAATCACGACGTTTCGGAGGCAACACAAGCTTCCGTCTTCAGGTGGAACCGTCACAGCACGATTGCTGTATCAAGTTTCATGTTTTAGGTTTCGCCCTGTGAGCCATGTGGCTCTTGAGTCGGGTGCAACCGCAACACACAAAAACATGAACAGAGAACATCTTAAAGCGACGACGCTCAATAGAAACATCCTGGGATTAACCAGCGAATCTTCCAGAAAATAAAAAATAAAACACCGATTTACAACGCTGTGTGCCAAAAATCCCAGTGTGATGCAGGTCAAACAATAACAAACCATGAGACAAATTTCGATTTAAAGCTTTCGTGACTGCAGGGATTCATCGTCTTGGTTCTTTCGGTAAAATCACGTAGAATGGAAATAATAAAAATAAAACAAAATAATTCTCACGACGTTTCGAGTCAGAGTCTGACTGTCTCCTCGACAGACCTGTTCTCCACCTGAGGACGGCTGCTTGCGTTGTGGCCGAAACGTCGTGAGAATTATTTTATTATGTTTTATTTTTATTATTGTATTATTTCCATTCTACGTGACTTTACCGAAAGAACCAAGAAGATGAAACCATGAGAATTTAGATTCAAGTTATCAGGCCAACTCCGCACTTCCGCGAGAAACACGGGGAGACAAAGGCGGCCGGGCGTGGGGGCTTGTCACGCGACCCCCTCGTGCGTCACAGTGATGCTTGTGAGCTTCCAAACGGGGGTTGGGGGGGGAGGTAATCTTTGTCTCCGTCTGGCATAATGTGTGTCATACGTGTGTGTGTGATGCGTGTATAGGCGGTGATGGTGTGTATGTAAGCAAGGTTAGTGTGTGTGTGTGTGTTGTGCCACGGGGAGTAATGTGTACACTGCGGTATCGGGTTTCGGTGCGGGAGAGGTGGCGGATACATTAAGTCGGGCTTGGTGATAACGGTGATGGTGCAGCGCCTCCGTGTCGCTCTTTTAGCGCTGCTACTGCTGCTGCGACCATGGTTACCGTTTCGTCTCGTCTGACCCGCTAACAACTCGAACTCAACCCACGATGCAGGGCACAACAGCGACACTCATTCACTCAACCAATCATCATTCACTCACTCAACCACTCACTCAACCACTCACTCACTCAATCATCATTCACTCAACCAATCACTCATTCACTTACTCAACCAATCACTCATTCACTCACTCAATCATTCACTCACTCAACCACTCACTCACTCGACCAATCACTCAACCAATCACTCATTCACTCAACCAATCAACGAATTCACTCATTCAACCAATCACTCAAACAATCATTCATTCACTCACTCACTCAAACAATCACTTATTCATTCACTCACTCAACCAACCACTCACTCCTTCACGCACCCACGCATCCACTCACTCATTCACCCACTCATTCACTCACTCACCCACGCATTTGTTCATTCAACCAATCCCTCATTCACTCCTTCACTCACCCATTGATCCGCTCATTCAATCCCACACTTATTGAGGAGTGGAGTGTACGTTGTCGTGGAGAGTCCAGTGGAGAGTGTGGTGGGGTGGAGAGTGGTGGGGTGGAGAGTGGTGGAGTGGAGAGTGGTGGAGTGGAGAGTGTGGTGGGTGGTGGGGTGGAGAGTGGTGCGGTGGAGGGTGGTGGGGTGGAGAGAGTGGAGAGTGGTGGGGTGGAGAGTGGTGGAGTGGAGAGTGTGGTGGGGTGGAGAGAGTGGTGGGGTGGAGAGTGGTGGAGTGGAGAGAGTGGTGGAGTGGAGAGTGGTGGGGTGGAGAGTGGTGGAGTGGAGAGAGTGGTGGAGTGGAGAGTGGTGGGATGGAGAGTGGTGGAGTGGAGAGAGTGGTGGGGTGGAGAGAGTGGTGGGGTGGAGAGAGTGGTGGGGTGGAGAGTGGTGGAGTGGAGAGTGGTGGAGTGGAGAGTGGTGGGGTGGAGAGTGGTGGGGTGGAGAGAGTGGTGGAGTGGAGAGAGTGGTGGAGTGGAGAGTGGTGGGATGGAGAGAGTGGTGGAGTGGAGAGTGGTGGGGTGGAGGGTGGTGGGGTGGAGAGTGGTGGAGTGGAGAGAGTGGTGGAGTGGAGAGTGGTGGGGTGGAGAGAGTGGTAGGGTGGAGAGTGGTGGAGTGGAGAGAGTGGTGGGGTGGAGAGTGGTGGAGTGGAGAGAGTGGTGGGGTGGAGAGTGGTGGGGTGGAGAGAGTGGTGGAGTGGAGAGAGTGGTGGAGTGGAGAGTGGTAGGGTGGAGAGTGGTGGAGTGGAGAGAGTGGTGGAGTGGAGAGTGGTGGGGTGGAGAGTGGTGGAGTGGAGAGAGTGGTGGGGTGGAGAGTGGTGGGGTGGAGAGTGGTGGGGTGGAGAGTGGTGGGGTGGAGAGAGTGGAGAGTGGTGGGGTGGAGAGAGTGGTGGAGTGGAGAGTGGTGGGGTGGAGGGTGGTGGGGTGGAGAGTGGAGGGGTAGAGGGTGGTGGGGTGGAGAGTGGAGGGGTAGAGGGTGGTGGGGTGGAGAGGTGGAGGTTGGTGGGGTGGAGAGTGGTGGGGTGGAGGGTGGTGGGGTGGAGAGAGTGGAGGGTGGTGGGGTGGAGAGTGGTGGGGTGGCGGGTGGTGGGGTGGAGAGAGTGGAGGGTGGTGGGGTGGAGAGTGGAGGGGTGGAGAGTGGTGGGGTGGAGAGAGTGGAGGGTGGAGAGAGTGGAGGGTGGCGGGTGGAGAGAGTGGAGGGTGGTGGGGTGGAGAGAGTGGAGGGTGGTGGGGTGGAGAGTGGTGGGGTGGAGAGTGGTGGGGTGGAGAGTGGTGGGGTGGAGAGTGGTGGGGTGGAGGGTGGTGGGGTGGAGAGAGTGGAGGGTGGTGGGGTGGAGAGTGGTGGGGTGGAGAGTGGTGGGGTGGAGAGAGTGGAGGGGTGGAGAGTGATGGGGTGGAGAGAGTGGAGGGTGGTGGGGTGGAGAGTGGAGGGGTGGCGAGTGGTGGGGTGGAGAGAGTGGAGGGTGGAGAGAGTGGAGGGTGGTGGGGTGGTGGGGTGGAGAGAGTGGAGGGTGGTGGGGTGGAGAGAGTGGAGGGTGGTGGGGTGGAGAGTGGTGGGGTGGAGAGTGGTGGGGTGGAGAGTGGTGGGGTGGAGGGTGGTGGGGTGGAGAGAGTGGAGGGTGGTGGGGTGGAGAGTGGTGGGGTGGAGAGTGGTGGGGTGGAGAGAGTGGAGGGGTGGAGAGTGGTGGGGTGGAGAGTGGTGGGGTGGAGGGTGGTGGGGTGGAGAGAGTGGAGGGTGGTGGGGTGGAGAGTGGTGGGGTGGAGAGAGTGGAGGGTGGTGGGGTGGAGAGTGGTGGGGTGGAGAGAGTGGAGGGTGGTGGGGTGGAGAGTGGTGGGGTGGAGAGAGTGGTGGGGTGGAGAGAGTGGTAGAGTGGAGAGTGGTGGGGTGGAGAGAGTGGAGGGTGGTGGGGTGGAGAGTGGTGGAGTGGAGAGTGGTGGGGTTGAGGGTGGTGGGGTGGAGAGTGGAGGGGTAGAGGGTGGTGGGGTGGAGAGAGTGGAGAGGTGGAGGTTGGTGGGGTGGAGGGTGGTGGGGTGGAGAGTGGAGGGGTGGAGAGTGGTGGGGTGGAGAGTGGTGGGGTGGAGGGTGGAGGGGTGGAGGGTGGTGGGGTGGAGAGTGGTGGGGTGGAGAGTGGTGGGGTGGAGGGTGGAGGGGTGGAGAGTGGTGGGGTGGAGGGTGGTGGGGTGGAGAGAGTGGAGGGGTGGAGAGTGGTGGGGTGGAGGGTGGTGGGGTGGAGAGAGTGGAGGGTGGTGGGGTGGAGAGTGGTGCGGTGGAGGGTGGTGGGGTGGAGAGTGGAGGGGTAGAGGGTGGTGGGGTGGAGAGAGTGGAGAGGTGGAGGTTGGTGGGGTGGAGGGTGGTGGGGTGGAGAGTGGAGGGGTGGAGAGTGGTGGGGTGGAGAGTGGTGGGGTGGAGGGTGGAGGGGTGGAGGGTGGTGGGGTGGAGAGTGGTGGGGTGGAGAGTGGTGGGGTGGAGGGTGGAGGGGTGGAGAGTGGTGGGGTGGAGGGTGGTGGGGTGGAGAGAGTGGAGGGGTGGAGAGTGGTGGGGTGGAGGGTGGTGGGGTGGAGAGAGTGGAGGGTGGTGGGGTGGAGAGTGGTGCGGTGGAGGGTGGTGGGGTGGAGAGAGTGGAGGGGTGGAGAGTGGTGGGGTGGAGGGTGGTGCGGTGGAGGGTGGTGGGGTGGAGAGAGTGGTGGGGTGGAGAGTGGTGGGGTGGAGAGTGGTGGGGTGGAGGGTGGAGGGTGGAGAGAGTGGTGGGGTGGAGAGAGCGGTGGGTGGGTGAGAGGGTGGTTGAGAGAGAGGGTGAGTGGGTGAGTGGGTAGGTGAGTGGGTGACAGGGTGGGTGAGAGGGTGAGTGCGTGAGAGGGTGGGTGAGTTGGTGGGAGTGTGAGTGGGTGAGTGGGAGGGTGACAGGATGGGTGAGAGGGAGGGTGAGAGGGTGAGTGAGTGAGAGGGTGGGTGAGAGGGTGGGTGAGAGGGTGGGTGAGAGGGTGAGTGGGTGAGAGGGAGGGTGAGAGGGTGGGTGAGAGGGTGGGTGAGAGGGAGGGTGAGAGGGTGGGTGAGAGGGTGGGTGAGAGGGTGAGTGGGTGAGAGGGAGGGTGAGTGGGTGAGTGAGTGGGAGGGTGAGTGAGTGAGTGAGAGGGTGTGTGAGTGAGAGGGTGAGTGAGTGAGAGCGTGAGTGGGAGGGTGAGTGAGTGAGAGGGTGTGTGAGTGAGAGGGTGAGTGAGTGAGAGCGTGAGTGGGAGGGTGAGTGGGAGGGTGAGTGGGTGAGAGGGTGGGTGAGTGAGAGGGTGGGTGAGTGGGTGAGAGGGTGGATTAGTGGGAGGGTGGGTGAGTAGGAGGGTGAGGGTGGGTGAGTGGGAAGGCGGGTGAGTAGGAGGGTGAGTGGGTGAGATGTTGGGTGGGTGAGAGGGTGAGTGGGTGTGAGGGTGAGTGGGTGGGTGAGAGGGAGGGTGAGTGGGTGGGTGGGTGGGTGAGTGGGTGGGAGGGTGAGTGGGAGGGTTGAGTGGGTGGGTGAGTGGGTGGGTGAGTGGGTGAGAGGGTGAGAGGAAGGGTGAGTGGGAGGGTGAGTGGGCGTGTCGACTCCGACCCCCTTGGCGACTCGTGTCCTCGACTCTGGCAGATGTCTCGCTGCTCCGAGCTGAAGACGTCGCCTGACGCTGTCCCTCTCTCTCGGCAGCGTCCCTCAGACATCGCCTCTGTCTGTACCTCTCGGTCTGCCCCTTCGTGTGTCTCTCAATTGTTCTGCTCTCTGGGTTTCTCCGTGTCCGTCTGCGTGTCTTTGTCTGAGACGCCAACTCTCTGAGATATTACCTCAAAGTGTCTCTCTCTGGTTCTGTGCGCGTGTGTCGCTGTCTCTGTCTCCCTGTCTCTTTGTCTCTGTCTGTCTTTGTGTGTCTCTCGCTGTATGTGTGTCTCTGTGTGTCTCTGTGTGTCTCCCGGTCTCTCTCTGTGTCTCTGTCTCCTCCTCCAGAGCCTCGTCTCCGTAGAGACAAGCTCTGTCTGTGTGTCTCCCTGTCTCTCTGACTCTGTGTGTCTCTCTGTCTCTGTGTGTCTCCCTGTCTCTCTGTCTCTGTGTGTCTCCCTGTCTCTCTGTCTCTGTGTGTCTCCCTGTCTCTCTGTCTCTGTGTGTCTCTTTGTCTCTGTGTGTCTCTGTGTGTCTCCCTGTCTCCTCGACTCGGATCAACCCTGCCAGGTAACC